>NW_027113737.1:345110-363274 GCF_000696795.3 Halyomorpha halys | reverse complement strand
CTTCAATGAAGAAACGCAATTATTTTCTATTGCCTTCTCCAACGGAGACTGTATGAGACTGTTTCCACATAGAGTCGACCCATTGACATCACCACTAGATGGATCATTAATACCTCCGGGACTATTATTTAGGATTGCTTCTTCTAGACCGTTTTCTAAACCATTGCATCCTTCCTGAAACAGAAAGTATGAGAAATTTAAATCATGATTATCGACTTTAAAACGTCTATCTCCCTTGAAAATTCAAACCCAAATTTGTTCACGATTGTGATACTTCCCTTAATTTTAAGCCCACTCACACGTGTACATACATATCCCTACTGTAGTTAAAAATCTTTACTAACTTCATTTATTTGGTTAGTTTGTTTTGATAGAGGATTAATTTCAAAAATAAGAGTTCATACTCTGTGTTCCCATTGAATTTAATTATGTGCTGTACTGCGTGCTCTCAACTGCATTAAATTTGTATGATAAATTTCTGATTCATAGACATAATGAGAATATGATCAAATGTATCTGATTAAGTGAATAACATTTGAAATTAATGTAGAAAAACAAAAGGACCAAAAAAAAAAAAAAAACTTGACAGTGTTTCCAGTTGGCTATGTGTTTTAATCACAGGAAAAAAAAAGACAAAACATAATATTTATTTTTGGATTATTGAGCCTTTTTCCTTTATTTTGTTTTTAAAAATTAATCTTAAGATATTGAAGAAAAGAAGAAATCATTTATTTATTTATTCTGCTTCGTAACTAAGCAAGATTTTTATTATAAACTAACAGTTCAGGGAACCCCCTCCCCCTGAACGAATTCAATTTAATTATTTAAAAGGCACTGCAAGCTAAGGTGTTGCTCCCTACTGGCAGAGTTGACCAACAGCCATTACTTTGAAAACAAGGGAAGCAATTAGATGATCCATCATCTTGATTTTTACAAGTTAAAGTTTTTCTACTTTAATCCCTTTATTAGCCAAATGGAGTAGAAGAGACCAGGGATCTGATGGTCCTCCGGGAGGCAGCGAGAAAAATAGGCAAGCAAAATTTAAAACAGAACCATCATTCAACAATCATCTCAAAACGAATAGTTTAATGTATATAATAGTCTATAGTCCAACCGATGTAAATTTCAATAATGTTAAATAAATTTGTTGTCCCATTATACAGTCCACTCAGTAAACATCAGAACCAGAGTTATAAACATCAATAACTGCATACTCTGCCTTTACCCTAGACTGCAGTGATTGAACACTAACTGTTTTGTTCCTGTGGACCATAGCATGGTGTTATGAAGCCATAAGCTTTCCTCAATAAACAGAGTAACACAAAAAACATTTTTCAAATTTCATCTGTTGTTCTTAAGATTAATAGCAAGAGATTCAAGCAAGTAAACTCTTCAGGTGTATTTGTTACTTTAAACGTTTGTGCAATAATTGTTAGTTACATTTTTTTTTTTTTTAACCCCCATTCGATCTTATATGACTTGCAGAGAGGACTATTATTCTATAGCACTAATGTGGGAGGGTCCAATTGTCATTTGGTGGAACAATGAAACAAACAAAGTTTTTTGCAATCTGTTCTCCATGTTTTGTTTTTTTACTGAAATGGAGTAGAATAAATATAATTATTCCCTCTCCCCCTAATGTAGAAAATCTAGTATTTGATTATACCAAAGGGAGAAAGAAGTAAAAATATCGCTCCCCCTTAAGTAATGAAAGTTCTCTTTAATTACCTAGTTTCAAATGGATACCATGTTCATATAAAACTTTATTATAAAGCCATCAAACTGAAGACTATTTGTCAAGTCAGTTTTTTTTTAGTGAATGTCCCTTCAGTTCACCACACAGCTCTCAGATGTTATTCAGCAAATTATATACACTCATGTGTATACAAATATTATGTAATCAAAATTCAAAATGGTTGAAACCACAGGCAGATTTAGCTAATGATTCATATACATACAAACATTTTAAGGAATATTAGGATAATTCAATAATTCATATTGCAGAAAAAAAGAATAAATATTTCCCCCCCTACTAAAAAATAATTTGGTGATATTTTGAAATAGTTTCATAGCTAGCCTCTAAAAAAATATTTAACAAAACAGTTTATGATATACACACAAAAAAAGTTTTGCCTAAGTAGAGAAATCAGATTTACAAAAAGTTAAACATTAATAAAAAACAATTGAAAGATTTAGTTATATTTGATAAGAGACTGGTGGAATGGAGACTACCAGCTTCCAAACGTTTTTTATTTATTAATTAAAAATTAAACCAAATCCCTAATCCTCCAATATACTGCATTTTCACTATCTTTGTTATATACCAATAAAAATATTTTATTAATAATATTAACTTAAAATTGATGAAAAAGTTTATTCTTTTTTCTTTAACATTTTAATAATTTTACCTAACTAATTGACAGTACTAAATAGAATGGAAGCAAACTTAACATTTAATTTCTTAATATATATGTAAACAGAAAAAAGGTAAAAAAAAAAAATGATACAAATATTAGAAATGTGCAAGTAACATCTTATAACAGTTTTTACACAACAGAAGTGGTCTTCAACTTTTTACCAACAGAATAATATTTAATCATTTTTTACAGTAAAGTTCTGCTGAAAAATTTAATAAACATGAAATCACAGGAAGCCTCCCCTGGCCTTCAGGAAGTCAGCTACATCTCTGTGGTTGTAATAAGTCCATCTTAAGGGAGTCGTTCCATTACTATCCCTGGCATTAATTAAAGCTCCGCGGTCAACGAGCAGCCGTACAGTGGACAAATGACCGTTATGAGATGCAAATATTAGTGGTGTCCAGCACCAATCTGCCTTAGCTTCTAAGTCTGCTCCTCGGTCCAGCAGTGCTCTCACAACTGTAGTATGTCCCCCCTCTGCAGCACGATGTAAGGCTGTCTTACGGCTCTTACCGGCCATATTCACTGCCGCTCCGGCATCAAGCAGCTCTTTCACCACGGCAGTATGTCCTCTTTCTGCTGCATGATGTAAGGCAGTACAATTGAAGTAATCTCTCAGGTTCACTGATGCACCTCCAGTAAGAAGCACTGCCACAACTGCAGCATGTCCTCCCCATGCTGCCTGGTGTAAGGCAGTCCACTGGTGCTTATTTTTAATATCCACTGCTGCCCCAGCATCAAGCAAAGCAATTACCATTGCAATGTCTCCTCTCCGTGCAGCATGATGTAAGGCAGTCCATTGGTCCTTTCCTTTCAAATCCACTGCCACTCCAGCATCAAGCAACACCTTCACGACCTTGACATGTCCACTCCAGGCCTCACGATGTAATAGCCCATTGCCATTGCGATCCCTTAAAGTCAGGTCAGCCCCTTTCTCCACTAGCAGCTGCAGGACAGCTGGTTTATTATTTAGAGCTGAAACAAAAGCTGGAGTATTGCCTCGATTATTCTGATCATCCACCTTGGCTCCAGCATCCAACAAAGGGATCACTGCTCCTGCACAGCCTTGTTCAGCAGCATAGTGAAGTGCAGTCCAACCTTCTTTGTCCTTAATCTTGGGATTAGCACCATTATGTAATAGCAATTCTGCAATGTCCTCTTTTGAATTTTTTAATGCAATCATCAATGCAGTTAAACCCTCGTAATCTTTAATGTTAACAGCAGCACCCTCTTGGCATAATGTCCTCACCAACTCAAGATATCCTCTCGCAGATGCAAGATACAGTGCTGTTTCACCTTGACCAGTTTCTTCATTTGGATCTAAGCCCATTCCAATAAGAGCTTTTAAGATTGAAGGATCTGAAGCAACATGAATAGGCATAAAACCCTTTTGATTTTTTATGTTTACTGGAAGGTTTATATCCTTGACTACATTTAACATTTCTGCGTTTCCAAAGCGAGCCACCAAATGACATATACTGTCACCATCCTTGAATTTTAGATTTGTACCCACTTTCACTAATACTTTAAACATTTCAACATTCTTTGACACTACAGTCATCTCAAGAAGGCTCTTGCTACCTTCCGGTAATATTCCGACATCAGCTCCTTTCTCCAGCAACATCTTTACAACCTGGACATTATCTGCTCTGACCGCACTAAATAATGGGGTTTCATCATGGTTATTTTTCTTGTTTATGTCTGTTGTTTCTTCCAGTAGGGCCTTCAGTGCTTCAATGTGGCCTCCATTGGCAGCAATATGAAGATAGGTGTCTCCTCGAAACAAACACTTGTCAATTTTAGCACCACCCGATAATATAGCCTTCACTGAAGATGCACAATTATTTTTCACTGCTACTTCTAATGGTGTTATATTATTTGAATTTAAGACTGCAAGGTTTTCCTTCAGAATACCAGGAGTAGCAATGGCAGAACAGTTGCCAACCGTTGCAGCCAAATGGATTTCAGTCGTCCCACTGACATCATCTTCACTCTCACTCGCTGTGGCAATAAAATCTCCAGAACTATTATTTTGGACTGATTCTTTTAGGAGATTAAGTAAATCTTTGCACTCTTTCTGAAACATAAAGCATAGAACATAGGAATCATTGTTCAGAAACCGAAATACTAAATCGAAAAAACAGTAGTTTATTGAATTTTCGAATTAGATAATAGATTTTTCAAGATCAGTTGGGGCTAACTTGAACACTATTGAAAAATTTCCATTAATCTATCAATCTAATATTAATAAAATTTCTATGGTTTAAAAATACACCTATATTTTTCCAAAACATATCTAAATGATTTAATATAAAACATCAAAAAATTCAGCGAGACACAAAGTAATCACTAGTATACAGATGTAAGAATCCAACCAGAAACCCACAAAACTATTGGTAAACAACTCGCCAGTCGATGTTCCCCCTTAGTATGAATATATGTTTGGATGTTATGGAGATATGAATCATTTCTTTTTGGGCTGTTGATGTGAGATGTAAAGCATTATAGCTTTTTACATGTTATATTAGTGATTTCCTGTCCTGATAATGCTTGAATGATGCTTATTTAGTTTTATAGTAAGTCAGTAGTTTTGTGGCAGTACGATTTATTTTTGGGATCACCAGGATACACACATAACCCAGTATTACACCAAGCTGAAGTGGCTCTATCCATCCTTTTGATGCCAGTATTTCCTAGCTTCCTTTCTATTCCAAGTAATTAGTACGCAGCGCCCCTCCTATACCCTAGAAAACCTGCAATTCAAATTTTCAATCCAATCCCATTCTACCAGGTCTCGTTTATCTGGCATCTACCATCCACCTCACTGACCTGCCACCCTAGATAAATCATTTTTTATCCAAGCTATATATCACTGGAACTCCATTCCCTCTAACATATGTCATGTACCAATCCTTCCCTCATTTAAAACCCTTATATTTAATTACCTTTTACTTCCCCAATCTAATCGGATATCATAATAGTACAGATGTAATTACCTTTTTGTTTTGTTTTTTATTTATTTAGTCAGATTCTTTTTTTTTTTTTATATCTCTGTGTCTAAAATTATTTATATACAATTTTAATATAAGTAATAAATAAGTGTGGTCACGCTGTTTTTAGCCAATATATGTAGTAAAATCAAAATTATCTTGTAATTGTTCTAAAGGAACCTAATCCCAGAATAATAAACTTTTTTCCATTTACTTTCAGAAACAATTAGCCATCCATGCAGACAATGATTTTTAAATATATGAATATTAATAATTTGTACAATTTTTTTTATAAATTTACATTTTTTTAATATTCAAAATTATATTACTGAAGTGATTTTTTTTTAATCTATTACAAATTAATGTTAAACCTTATAATTTAACTCTTATAGTCCAAGTATTTTTTTGGTCTCTGTGTGCCTGCTCATCCAACTAATAATAGTTACCATTAATTATCCTAATAAATAACAAAACTATATCATATTAATAATATATATTTATAATTAAACATAAACAGTTAACAAATGCTTATGCATGCTTGGTAGTAATGATTTCTCCGAAGATCATGAAGTTCAATGATTGACATTCTCATATCAGTTTCTATGATGCAAAAGGACAGCGATGTTTCAAGATGAAATCTTCAACAGATCAAATTCCCTTCAGCTCTATATAAGAAAACAGAATATGTTGTTCTTGACAAATGTCAATTGAGCTACTGATGTTATTCTAGACCTCTCTCTTATGAGCACACATGATCAATCACGATAATATATTTAAATCTGATTACCTTTAATTGTTTTAAATGATAAAATATACTATACAATGAAAAAAAATGGGATGGAGGCGATTCAGCCATATTATATCATTTTATCATGTACAGTATTAAATTTCAACAAATATGTTTTCTTGTAAAAAAAAAAAAAAAAAACAGAAAATTCTCCATATGATTATTTGCATTTAGTAATTAGAGATCGGATTTTTTGGCTGTAAAAAACTCAAATTGTGCAAAATCGTGGAGTAAAACTCAAAATGAATATAGGCCACCCAAATTCTACAATAATCAACTTTATTGTTTAATTTATAATATCAATACATGGAAAACTTACCTAACCTTGTTTAAATCAAATTAAATTCACTGAATACTCTTTTCATTTATGCAAACAATAATAAAAAACTTAGCTACTCTGATTAAAAACCTAAAATTTTGCCATGATAGAAGAGCAATAAGACAGCTAATTTTATTAAATGATCTTATATTTCTATTATGAAGGCCAAATTAAATTTTTTAACTCCTTAAGAATACCTCAATTTTAAGTTTTAGAAAAAATATGCAAGGCCACAATTTAGAAAGGAGTATTTAAAAATATTGTCTCAAGTGAAATTTCTTTTTTTAATTTCCTCTGAAATTTTACATAATATGTTCCCTTGCTTACCTTTATAATTGTTTATTTTCATATGAATATAGCATTAACAAAAAAAACTAACTTAGTCAATGTAGAATAACTTTAAAAAGTTTGATTAAAGATATATTAGTATATTCACTTTCGGGATTTTGTTTAAGTTTAAAATAAGTAATAAAAAAAGTCAGACTACAAATTAAAATTTGAAATTTCCACTAATCACAACACAGTCAGACGGGAGAAAAAAAAGCTATAGACAGACTGATTCCAAGTTAAACCAATTACAATGAATGTTCTCTAAAACTATGATCTACTAATTTAAATATATAAAAATTATATCGTACCCTGGTTGGTGATAGCCCCGTACCATGGATCTTATACTTAGCCACGATTGAGGAAATTATCCTCATCACGTGAGAAGGCAGCTTTAATACACCTGTATCCAAAAGGTTAGAGAGCAAAACCATTGCCTTTTCCATATCCTGGCAGGGAAACTCAAAATCACCAGTCAACCAGACTCTCAGGTAATTGGACTGCAGTTTTTGTAATTGATGACAGACATCGGCCAGCAGGCAGCAAGACATGATATCTTCTGCCACTAATGCGTAGAGCAGTGACAGAAGAATACATTGTGGGCTGTTTAATTCCATGTCGGCAACTGTAGATCCCTGGTAGATGTAAGCTCTCGCACCATAACTGACACCAGCCCAGATTTTGTTGAGAATAGTGTAACGGCACAATGAGGCCATCCTTTCCAATGATTGCTGCCGGAAAGCCATAGTTGTTGTTTCTGGAAATGAAAAAAATAATAATGTTCAGGAAATAACTATATATTTACATGTAGGACAGGAATGACAAGAAACTTGGAATTTACTAATAATGCTCAGTAGTAATCTAGATCCATCCGATTATTCCATCACATACAGAGGACCAAACCAATAATCGTACACTTTAAGACCCTTCTGATAGCCTTTGATGTCGTCACTGTGGCTATAATAAAAATTTATAAACCTTATTTGTGCTAAAGCATCACACCAATAAATATACATAATCTCAATCTTACATCTTTTAAAAACTGATTGGTAATTAAGTTAAATTTTAATTTAACTGTTTGTTTAATTTGACCATTATAAAGTCATATCCAACCTCTTGCAGTAGCCCTGTTCACCAAAAATAAGACTGTTTCATATTATGTGAGTAGCTGAGTCAGTTGAAAATGTAAGCCCTACATAGGGGATTCTGGTGCAAGAGGTTTAGAGCTTTCTCTTCCTAATCTTTCTTCTCATTATCTGATTTTTCAGAATAACAAGACTTTTAACCTGTTGAACAAATGTTAATTTTGGATTTATTTTTCCATTACTAGTTAATTTTTATCAGTAAACAACAACATTAAAATACTAGTAAATGCCATTTTTTATTATAAGAAATGAAAAGTATATATTACTTATTTAATGTTCAGTTTCTTTTTAAATTACTATTTTTATTTTTATTTTAACATTTAAACTTAACTCTTTTCAGTTATATTTTATATTGCATCCTAGATATAGATACATGAAAATGATTTTCTGTAAATTTCTTATTTCAAAATTAGTCGATTTCATCATATTAAAACTATTTATTCTATAATGAACATTTCAGCTCTTTTAGTTATTTTAACAATATTTTAATACTCACAAGTTCCCATTTATCTTTATTATTATTAAGCATAAACTAAATAGTTTATTTGTTTCATTAATCATTATTTTTTAACATAAAATTACTATTGACTTTGGCCTTCAGAAGTAATTATATCTATTATTATTATTATTATTATTATTTAATTATTGAACTGTTTACCATTTTGAAAATAAACTTCAGAACGAAAATATAAGAGAAGAAATAAAACTCTTCATAAGAAATTGATTTAAAAATTTGATAAGGGTAAATTAAAAAAATATATGTTTGACATATCGACATAAATGAAAATGTATCTTTTTTTTTTTTTGCAAAATTTCTAATAAAATTGAACTTCATTTATTACTATATTTCACTACTTACTGTATTTCTTCGAATACAGCTAGACCACCAATTTTTAAAATAATTTTGAGGGAAAAAGTATAGCTGAGGAAAAATTAAAAAACAATTTCCAAATCTAAAAAATAAATGTTTCATTCATGAATAAGGGTCATATCTATGGCAAATCTAATAATTAATTTCAACTATAGCTAATTTTTGCCCATCTCTGAATATAATACAGACAACACAAACTAATTAGGGATATCATATTTATTTATTAATGAATTTGCACCAGTCTAAGTTTTAATTTACCTATATTTGTCACTATTACATTTAATATAAATTCTATTATTTGCAAATTATGTTGCTCTACTATCATTAAACCTAAGCACACCAATATTATTTAGCCTACCTCACAACCAGGTTAGGTATATTATCATTTTATATCAAGCAATAATTTTGGTCTATTAATTATAATTAATAATAGTGTTAAATGGTTAATAATAAATGTGCAATAAAAATTGTTATTTAATAGACTGTCTTTGATAATGGTTGGCCAGGTTAAAACGCATTGGCCGAATCGTAAATATGAATTAATTAAGAATTGTTGAGACAATGGATATATTCTATTATAATTGAATAAAACAACAAAATCTCGAACTACGTAGACAAGCTATGTTTTTAAACCAAACCTTACATTAAACGTCTGCAGTATAAGAAAAACAATATTAAAAATCAGCTTCATAGGCAATGTCATGGCAATCACTGTCACTAATTAACTACAAAAGTTGTTAATTGTACAGTTACTGCTCTATTATAATGGGATGTAGTATGATGTTATATTGCCTAAAACCTTCCTCAATAAAAAGCCTATCTAACAAAAAGAATTTTTCAAATCAGACTGGAAGGTTCTCAAATTAAAATAAACAAACTCTTCAGCTTTATATATTAGTATAGATTTCAAATAATTAACATCCATATATGTAAATTACTAAAAATATTCAAAAACGAGTTACAAAAAAGAAAGGACTGATTAAAAGTATAATATCAATTAAAATAGAAAAACGATAAGAACTGAGATAATAGGATAAACAGTTAATAACTAGTAGGGGCAAACTATTTAGAAGGTCATGGTTTAGATAGGTTGATAAAAGTGAATGAATGTGGAAACATTATTAGGTAATTATTACTGAAAAATAACATAAAATTTAATGTAATCAGTGCAATAGCCAAATAACAATACATTAAATTGAATTTAAAATACAATAATCATTAATGAGACAAAATAGAATAAACTATTTAGTTAATGTTCTATTATAATAAAGATAAAATAAAACAAATTTATGATGAAAATATTAAGATTTATCAATTTTCTGGGAAGTCTGTTTCTTAATGAAGAGAAAATCATATCCAATATTTTTTAATTCAATAATTAAACTTAGTAACACATACACAATGTATAATTTGTAATCAACTTACAAATGTTTCCTTATCCTATGGATCCTACTTCTGGAGAGCATAAATTTTTGTTAAAGTGAAAATTGTTTTGCCACAATTATCATGTTTTACACTCACTAGGTCTGTCTTGACAGAATTACTGTTTTGGTAGTGCTGTCACACCAGGTCTTGTGTGATAGTTACTAGTAGTACATGTAGTGCTGCTGGCAAATCTAATATCATGTTAAAATAAATTTATAAGATGACAAAAACTTCAAATCACACTACAGGGGTATTCATGAACTTTTGTTAAACATGTTAAATGGAAAAACTCTTGTTAAATGAAGAAATAATTCCTTCTTTTACTATGTTAAATGATACAACATGGTTGAGAATCTGTTACTAACCAGGTCTATTAAATGGAGAATGACATCAGGCAACGGATCAGCTGAGCTCATCACTATTTTGTTTATTGTCGTGTTGGTTACTTGCTCGTAGTTTGTGTTAGTATTGTTTTAGATTTTTTTATAACTAATAAAGCAATAGATGATAATAATAATGTAATGACAGTTGTCGATTATTTCATATTGATTCCCTTCCGCACAAATTAGAAGATCAACAAGGCACTCAGTAGCCAAACTTTCACTTTTCTCTCAATTTAGGCAGGTTGTAATAAATTGCTTTAATCAAAATTTAGAAGCAAACTATAACATAAAGTTTTTGAAGGAAAAGTTATAAAACAAGTTTTGCTGTTAAGAGTAATTTTAAGAGCTCTTATGCATTTAAAATGACTTTAAATATGGCTGCTCACAATCCTATACTTATAACATTCGACATGGTAAAACATTTTACATTTAACACAACATCATGAATACCCCTAAAATGTTAAATATCATGTTTTATGACTGAGTGCCTCAAATATTGTAAAACATGGTGTCTGCAAGTACTCTTCATCTATTATTTGTTCTAATATTAAAAAAAAATTTGTGAGAAGCAACTAGATTTATTTTTCAATAAATACAAAATAATGGGGTAGAATAATTTGGAGATAAGTACGCAATATTTTACTCAAAACTTAAGAATTGATTTTCCAAAAAATTTTAATATTGTTAGTTACCATGTTTTTTGACTGAGTGCCCTAAATTAAAAATTTCTTACAGCAAATTATTAATAAATATTGCAAAATCTGTTTTTTAACAATATAACAATCCATTCTATGAGGTTAAAAATATTTCTCCTTGAAGTGTTTTGTAAATGTGCGTTTAGCCAGTAATCCTAAATTATCTAACTGAAATTTCATATAGGATAAGGATCACAATCACATGTGTCAACTGTTAGTAAATTAAACCATATTTATTAAAACTTAACATTAATGATTAAGTGTAGAAATAATTTATAGTCAGAAAGAAACATCAAAAGAAAAATAATTCCAATGTAACAGAAAAATAGTCAATTTTAAAAATCTATATTATTATTTTAATAAGTCTATTGAGATTGTTTTTCAATTACATGTTTCCACATGTTTTCATTTTGTCACTTACGATTTTTTACGACCTAAAGCCTCATTTGAGAATATTAACCTAATTAGATGTGTTAAGGCTAAAATATATATATATATAACTTGTCAACACTAAGGAATTACAATCATAAATAACATTATAACATAATACAATCAAATTATCATCATATTACAAAAATCGGGACCAAATATTTATAATTGACATCAGTCATCATGGTCAGGGTTGAATATTGCACAATTATCAATCTCGAGAGGATCACCTGCCATTTGGAAAGAGAAGTTCACTCAAGTATGGCTGTTTTATTGTCTATATGACTCAATTAACACCCAACAGATTTTAATACTACAAATTAATGAAACAATATGTGACTTTTTTATTTACTTAAATTATTAAATTAAATTTGAGTACAATATCAATAAATTCAAAATACAATACACTGGATCTGACAAATGAAAGGAAACTTACAATACCCACATGCAACCCAAATGACATTAATATAACAATATTTAAATTTTATAACTACAGTAATAATTTTAACAAAGAAGAAGACACCATAACTAATTAATTTTATTAAAGGAAAAATAAAACTAAATAGTACATACTTAAAGACAGCGCTGACAATAGAGTATCTGCTATTGTGACTATTCGTCTATTCACCTGAGCTGTTATCACTAAACTGATAACTAGTCTGAGAGTACTTTCTTGTTTTGTAATTACATTGTATTTATAATTTAAACTTTAAGAAGGGAAAATAAGAAACGCAATAAAGAGCCTTCCTTTTAAATAAATGTGTGTTTTTTTTTACTTTTATTATATTTAGGATCGATAATATCAAAGAGAAATATCGATAATTACGCAATTGTGTGACACTCTAAATACAAGGCAAAAGGAGACTACACATTGGTTTGTTTATACAACAAGAGATAGCAGCACTCTCGACTTCTTTGATTTTGTCTCCTTTTCTTTGAGATTTTAATTCAATATACATTTTTACGTTCAGTTATCTACAAATAAAATATATAGAAACGGAAAGTGCTGCGATCGTGAAAAATTTCGAATCCTAATTTTCGATGAAAGTACATGATGTCCCTTGAGGCCAAATAACAAAATTTCGTAAAATGATCTGTGTGCATGTCTTTGTATGTGTGAACGCCCAGATTTGGTCAAAAATTAGATATAGTTGAAACTAGAGAATGAAATGGTTTATTTGGCTATGCTGCCTAAATATATTGGGTTGCTATAACACACAAAGTACACATTAATCCATAATTGGACTTATATACACTACAATACATTAACATTTTTCATTTTCCAAATAATAATCATCAATACACTCCAAATAGAATTTTTTTCTTCACAAATTTTTTTTTTCCTACATACATATATTTGTTTTCCTAACAGCTAAAATTGTCATGTGTATGATATTTATTTATCAATGGTTCATTCATAAATAAGGGTTGTATGCATGGCAATTTTAGCCATTAGTTTCAACTATAGCTAATTTTTGCCTATCTCTTTGAACAGCCTTGCTCAATAACCAAAAGTCTCCCGAAACTTGTAAATATTTGAAATATTTACTTGAGAGGGGAAGAGGAAACTTGAGATAGTTAAATAGAGCAATATTTAAAAAGCACCTGAAATTGGAAAATGGCATGTACATCATTTATATATCACCTCACACCCTGTAAGGCGTGCGCTCATAAAACATGGTAACTGAAATTTTTTCTTAATTGAAGTTTTTTGCATCACTGGCTTTTTAATGTCTGATAAAAAAAAATATGGAAAGAATCTTCTGACAATTTTTTTTTTCATAAGAGAATTATGTAAATATTAAATTATAGAAAGTGGGTTAAAGTTAAAGTTTTGTTGTTTATTTTCACCCCGGTGATAAAGTCCAGATACAAATCATGAAACTTAAATGTAGGAAAATACATATGCTTACATTATTAAAACCTTGATTAACGAATTAACTGGATATATATATCACTGTCAATGTTATCCTAAGATCGAATCATAAATAATAAAAAATATAGTACAAATTAAGGTACTAAACGAATTAAACTATAATTAAGTTGTTTAAAAGAAATAATATGGACATTACTACAGAAGTGTTTCTCCCCCACTATGGGTGGACAAGAACTCACTTATTTAAAGGTAGTGCATGCCTGTGATAAGACAGCAACTTTTTCATTAAATCAACCCACTGAAGTGACACTTTATGTATTCGATTTTACACTTATTAGGATTATAACTCCCAAAAGCCTCTAACGATTTTGATAAAACCTCGTAAATCAATGTAAAATTAAATATTCTGTAATTTAAGTTAGATTTTATTTTCATAAAATTAGTTTGACATGGTTTAAATGCGAATTAAAAAAAAAAAAAAAATCTTCCTCCAAAGTACCTTCAATTTCGAAATAATTAAACATTTCAAAATTTTCACTTGTAATGAAAAATAGATGGAATAAGCTAAGAAAGGATTTCATGGGTGTACCCAGGAGGGAGCAGCTTTCCCCTCTAGAAAAATTAATAATTTTATTCTTAATTTAAAACAAATTTGATCCTGTTTTTTCTCTCAACCTTTATTCTTTACAATTTTTCCGTTTCGACCCTCAGGCCATTCTCAAGGATACCTTCATATTGATGTCATTTCCTTTTTCAAATCTTAAAAATGCAGGCTAATTGCAAATGCAATGGGACAAAGGCAATTAGCCTGCATTTTTAAGATTTGAAAAAGGAAATGACATCAATATGAAGGTATCCTTGAGAATGGCCTGAGGGTTGAAACGTTGGAAAAATTGTAAAGAATAAAGGTTGAGAGAAAAAAAGGATCAAATTTGTTTTAAATTAAGAATAAACTAAACCACTCTCAAACAAGAATATATAAAATAATTAAATTAATAATTTTTTTCTATTCAATTCATTGTCAATTCAATATATATAAGTATTTGTATTTATATTAATATAAATAATTTGTATGTAATTATATTCAAGTTAATGTAAATAATCTGTACTTTTTTGTATGTATGTAACTTGGTTTGTCCTGAATAAATGAGTAAATAAATATTTGAAGCAAAAGATATTTGAAATATTTGGTTGTAAAACATGGTAACAGACTAAATGAAAACTTTTACAATGTTAAAATGTTTGTTGATCACAATGTTTTATCTTCAACCAGGAGGGACTTTCAATAATTAGAGTAAAGTGACCTATTCTGCTATCTTGGCCTGAAAAGCACTAATATTATGACTTAAAAAAAATAGATATCCTATTAAAAAAATTCTGCTTAAAACCTTCTTAAACTTAGAGATTCATGAAGGGTTCATGAGATGAAAACTTCCTTCATCCATCACTATCCTCAGCTAGCAACTTAAATGTATCACAAGTTCCCTTTCTTCCCAACCTACTTGAAACAAAGTTCCTCCTAGAGCGAACATTTTATTTTACTCTAAAGAATATTTTTTTTCATAAACTTTTCTGTTGACATTAGTGTTGTGTATTTTATTAATATTTAAATAATTCTTTGTAATACATTTTGTCAGGAATAACATCAGCTGGATTGCTACCTTCTTTAAAATTTAATATAGAATAAAAAAAAAAAAAAAAATTGTGCGACCCCCTTGGGGACAGATTTACTAGGTAATTCTATGAATGTAAATGTATAAAATATGTGTGTAAAAAATGGTTAAAAAGAAAATCTAAAATCTACATACATTCAAAACCAGTTTGAATATTTAACAAACAACTCTAAAATTTATTGAAGAACTAAAATTAGTTACTAAGATCTTAGCTCAAGATTTAGGATCCCGAATATGAATTACCTCTGCTAATATCTACCTTCTTATAATTGAACATGTTGAATCAGTTCTTTTGAGATCTTTATAGCTGTCCTGGGTATATCAGCTTTCTCAATGATTTTTACCATCAATATTACTATTCTAAGCAAGTACTTACTCTAAAGAACACTAAGATAATTGAATATCACATGTATCTAATAATTTTATAATTTTTTTTTTTTTAATGTTGACAGCAAGAGCTGGTTGGAGTGATACTTAATGGAATCCTACATGAAGGTGACCTGGAAGAAGCTCTGGTCAAACTGGAAGAGAGCGAAGACGACAAGTTCAAGACCATCTTTGAGCACCTCTACAAGATCAATATTGATTTGGATCTGTTCAACAAGTTCCAAGTTGACAGGATCTTCGAAGCTAGGATACTCTCAGTTGACAAGGCCTACAGATCCTTAGGACTAGCATATAAGTTGATGGCCAAGTGTGATGAAGTAGCGGCTGAGAAAGGATTCAAGGTAAGTTGGTAGGCAAATTCAAAAGGTATTAAATCGGTACCTTTGAACGAAATTAGACACTGTCCACAAAACTTTGAAATTTTAGTGAACTGTGCAGAATAAATCAGGATAGGGGTAGTAGATTAGAGATAGAGGAAATAAGTCATAAATTATTAAAAGGACTACGGGTATGTGAGAAAATTGGCCTTTTTAACAACAAGAACATTCTTCAGCTTAATAATACACATCCTACTCTGATTTCTTTTGTATAGTTTACTCAAAATCGAACTTTTGGCTATTTACCCTTCATGTCCCAATGTATGGAAGTAAAGACAGAAGAAGCAATGTTGTTGAACTCAGATTGTTATTTTTTTTTTAAAATTAAAATTTAATATTCAACAATATTACAAAAGACTGATGTACATGACTATTATAAGGCCTATCTGGACATAAAGAGTTGAGCTTTGGGGCTCCACTAAACCATCAAATTCCTCCCGAATCCAATACTTACAGTCCGAAATCCTTTGTAAAATCCTTAATGCTCCTTACTTTGTCATAAATCAAGTCATCCATCAGGACCTCAATGTCCCATATGTTGCCGATTTGGCCAAAACCAGATACTATTCCTTCCATGGAAAACTTCCCAACCACCCAAATCCACTTGTACCTAGCCTGGCTTCTCCTTCATTACCTAATAATCCTTCTAGGTGTGTGAAAAGAAGATGGCCTTGGGATCTTCTCCTCTAGAAATGTTATTGGAGTTCTATCAATGAGTAGATTATCCAAATATTTGTATCATGTTATAATATCACTTACAGCAAATTTACTTGTTGTATATATGTTATACAGTTATTTTTATAAATGATTAAAAAATTTATATTCAACAATAACAGCATCCAGAATTAATGGTAAACAAAGAACTTTGTGAAATAGATCCTAAATTTATGATTGATCATGATTGATATAGTCAATTTAAATTGATCAAAAAGTAGTGCACTCTCGCCAGGTTAAGAGTACTTCAATAAAACAGGATATTTCTAAATGTGTACTACTTTATGTAAAGTATTAAACTTACAAAATTGTTTGACTTATTTTAATTTTAGGTGATCAAGGAAGATTCTACAGGATTGTTTTCTCAGAAGATTTTGGCAAAACTTGGGCATGAGACATTACTAGAGATTAAATATGAAGACATCAAAGATGAAAACGACGAAATTATCTTCAAAACACCTTCACCTCATACCAGTCTAAAAATAATGTACAAAATGGTTGGTGAGTAACTTAATAGGCCTAAAAAAAATTATTGAATATGCTTCTTGTTGGAGATTTTGTGCCAATGGCTCATCTACATTCGGCAACACGTGGGGTAAAATTAGAATTTTGAATAAGGAGTTCTACATGAACTCCTGGTTTGTACACCATATACGTAAGTTATCAATTTTTTCTTGAGTTCTATGGTTATCAGAAACTTTTACCGTTATTATTTACAGTATTGAAACAACGACTATCTATTCTATGTTCCTATTTACACTTTTAAAACTTATTTTATAAAATTATTTGCATGGTTTATTGGTTCCTGTTTATCTAATTTTGAGATAGTACTACTCTTAGTAATAAACTATCACTGGGTAGGTACCTATATATAACCTAAAATTGGTTGTGGGAAGCTTTTGTGATATTATATATTATTGCACTTCAATGCAGTTTGTGTTAAACATTGAATGTAAACTTACAAATATATATGTATTCGCTGTTCTAAGTGTTAAGCTGTAAGATAGTATTAAGTATTTTGTTAATCTTAGTTCTAATAGGAGTTGACAGTTTGTAGTGTATCAAATATCTCCTTCCAAAGCATTTGTAACCCTTTCTAAATTAAATGTATTTTTTATCATACATTTTGAATACCTTTTCATTAGATATATCTCTTTCCTTTTCAATTTTATTCGTTTCCAATTTCCAATTATTATTTATTAATAAAGTTGTCTCTATCATTACAAAATTCATATTTTTTTTAAAGTATACTTTTTAAGTTTTGTTAAACATAATTTTCAAAATTAAGAAATATATTTAAGGTTTAAAAATCAATCAGTTTCATACTTGATAAAACGAATTTTATCATA
>NW_027113737.1:342908-345060 GCF_000696795.3 Halyomorpha halys | reverse complement strand
TAAAAACTTTCATCACTTAAAATTGTGTGTTTCATTATATCCACTGCCTATCTTAAAATAGTTTATAAATGGTTATATATATAACAAATAAATGGATATTCTGATCATTTTATTCATACATTTGAACTATACATTGAATTTCTTCGAATAGGTGTACAATACATGAATTTCTTGATAACAAATCAAATTAAATTTATACCCATAGGTATGACAGCTAACAAAAATTTTACTTTGTAAAAGATTTTGAATTTTATAAAATGCGAAAATTTAATTGTGGAAAGGATTCCAAGTGATTTGGAAGGGAGTATTTGGAAAAGTGTGGAGACCCATAAATTAAATATTTAGTGTTAACATTACAAAGTGATAGAATGACATGATCGTATGTTGTTTAGTTTAATGAAACAATCATTTGAACAGAAGCTATTTAAGCAACGAAACATGTTTCTGTTATGTTGTACTAAAAAAAAAAGAAAGAAAACTGAAAATTATAAAGTTATAAAATATATAATTGATATGAACTTACTAGTAAAACAAATAATGAGTGTTTAACACAGTGACCAATCAAATTGTTTTAATGGCATTGAAGCACATTTTGAGTTTTGCAGTGTAGCTATAATAATAATTTAATATATATGATATACTTCAATATCCTTATGGATATAGAAGTAACTGATTGGATAATGCTAATTGTATTACAAAACTTTACTGAATATTTTCTCTTTGAATGAAATTTAGATCTTTATAAAATGTAAGAAGATACATATTATAGGCATAATATTATATAACCTTGTTGTGTGATAGATGTATTGTTATTTGAATTAGATATAAAAAAAATATGTATGTTAATAAAATAGTTTTATGATGCCAGGGGTAAATTGATACAAATTTACAATTTAATAAATGTCGCAATCATTCCAAATAAAAAAATATTAAATCTCGATGACAATAAGAGAGGCCAGCGACTGCTTTTTTTCAGTATTATGAACAATAAACTAATAAAGAATTTACAAAATATAAAATTTTATATTTCTGTATGTTATAAAAACTTAACCTAATAATAACGATTACTTAAATAATAGTTATATTTTATATTTTGAAAAATAACTTGAGCAATCAGTACAATTTTGAATTATATCATTTCTATATGTGTAATAAAATCATGACCTAATTATAATGATTATTAAATTTATAGTTATATTTTGAAAAATAACTTTAACGTTTTAGTATCATTTTTTTTTTAATGACCAAACAAAGTTAAAATTTTTTTCTAGTATGAGGTATTTTTGAAAATATATTTTTCTTGAAAATATGTGATTGAAAAAAATTCACAATATGAAGCAAACAGTAAAATTTAGAAACTGAAGTTTTTTTAAAATTTACTTTTTCTGTTACATTGGAATTATTGTTGATGTTGCTTTGTAACTATAAATTATTTCTACACCTAATTATTAAAGTTAAGCATTGGTGATTTAATTTACAAAGAGTTGACATATGTTATTCAAATCATCATTCTATATGTAATTCAATTAGATAATTTAAGATTCCTGGCTAAACACATAATTAAAGGAGAAACATTGCTAACCTCACAGAATAAATTGTTATATTATAAAAAAACATATTTAAAAATATTAATTGATAATTTTTAGTAAGATTTTTTTAATTGAGGCGCTCAGTCGAAACATATGGTAACTATGAAAATGAAAACTTTTGTGAAATCAATTGTTAAGTTTTGAGGATATTATGTGGTACTTTTCTCAAGCAAAAATCACAAAATTATATTATGTTGAAAATTATCTTAAATAATGAAGAAGATGGTCAAAAGAAAACAAAAAATAGTTAACAACATTTACGTCTAACGTTTCACCCTACTTTTTGGAGCTTCATAAGGACTGTTCCAGTTGAGGGATAACGAAATAGTCAACAGATTTCAAATCTCTCAACTGGAACAGCCCTGATGAAGCTCTACAAAATCTACGAGCGAAATGTCAGCAAATAAAAAGTTTATAACTATTTTTTGTTTTCTTTTGACGTCATCTCTCACCATTTTCTTCATTATTTGAAATAATATGGTCAATCATTTATATATATATATATTGTAATAATTTTTTAAAATATAAAAAATAAAATAAAAAGAATTTTGATTCTTTTTAAA
>NW_027113737.1:305801-342108 GCF_000696795.3 Halyomorpha halys | reverse complement strand
TATATATATAAAATTATTTTAACTGTATCCAGAAATAAAACTTTCAATAGCTGCTATTCATAACATTTTTTTTGTGAATTTAAGAACAATTAATAGAAGAGAAGTACTTGCAGAACCCATGTTTTTCATCCAAGTATGAGTTACCTTGTTATGTTTCACAATAATTTAAGCACTTGTTTGGTTATAAAACATGGTTTATGAAATTTAGTCAGGTTTGAAAATTTTTTACCTTGTAAACATGTTTTAACGTGACACTAGCTTCACTGCTATATGTACACAAGATCTAGTACAACAATGGTGTCACGACTGTAGATACTAACTATCATGACAGTCATGAGTCTATGGCAGGGTCTAAAACAGTTAATGCAATGATTGTAAACTAGCTCCGATAATATACTTTATCTCCAATATTAGTGAACTTTAAGTATTATTTCTGAAATATATATTGCTTTATTTCAATGAATGATTATTTCTCAAAATAATTACGTCTTCTTCTTATTTTGCTTCTCCCCATACTGCCTAATCAGTTTAGGGAAGCGTTCAGCCACAGACTCGACCATTCTCTAATATCAAGCTAGGTTCCTGGCCCGACGAAGATCCTTTCCTCTTGTTCTGCAAAGCCTGTCGACATACACGAGGTAGAACATCTTTGGTCATCCACGAGGCCTTCTGTCATGTGGTATGTACTCCCATGTCTTTAGGGGGTCCCTATGTTGCTCCATTCTAATGACGTAGCCAAATCATTTCAACTGCTGTGTCTGCAGAACCTCCTTCACTGAGGCAATCTCCAGTTCCTGTTGTACCCTCTCATTTAGGATATGATCTCTCCTCGTCTTCCCCACCGTTCTTCGCAGAAACTTCATTTCTGTAGCAGTGACTCTACTCTCCTGCTGGTCCGTCAATATCCAGCTTTCAGCTCTATACAAGAGTATCAGCAAGTATACAGACTTGTAGATATGGAGCATGACATTCCTACCTACCTCATGTATATACATATATATATACATATATACACTTGTAATATCTTGCTTTTGCTGGTGAAATAATTACTTCAAGAAATTAATATACGCAGTAGTTTGATTGAGATTATTTCATCAAATAATCAGTATTTCATGAAATAACCCTTAAATTTATTTGTTAAATGCATTATTTAAAAAGTTTCTTGGACTACCCTAATGAACTGATATATAATGTGGTTATAGAAAACAACCTCAGTGATTTGACTAAGTGGATGTAAAACACGGTAACTGCAGTAAATACCACTTTCACTTTAACATAAATTTATATTTTGCAGAATGTAACGGAACATTTGTAAGTTGATTTCGAGTTATGTATTGTGTATATGTTTTACCTAGTCCATTTACCATATATTTAACCCATAGCTGGAGAATAAAAAGTTAAAAATTTACTTAGTTTAAAGTTAAGTAGCTTAAATGACAAAGAGGTTGTAAAACTTGGTAATTACAATAGATACCATGTTTTACTTCAAAACAGATCTAGAAGTACAAACATCTTTTCTTGTTTTTTTTTTTTAAGAGTAATTTTGATCTGATTTGTTTTGCGCTCATACATGAAATATTGGTCCTGTCACCAAAAAGAGCTCTTTTCAAAACTATTACTGATTGAAAATATTGTATTTAATTTTCTTATCATTTAAAAACAGATTGTGTTGGGTGGCTATGTTTGTCATTTACCATGTTTAACCTGAACAAATTATAACTTACTGTTACTTAATGCCAATATCATTGCTTAAAAAAAATTCCTGCACATTCTTTTAAAAATCTGTGAAATAAACTTTAAGGGATCAGATATCAACGAAATCTTCAATTTGCAAAAATGTCAGCTACCATGTTTTACGACTGAATGCCTCAATTTATATGTTTCAAAAATAAAATTAAAAATATGCTTAATATAACCTGTTATATTTTATTGGTTCTTTGTGTAATTTAATTTTTTTGTAATTTTACGATTACATGTTTTATATTATTTTAATTATAGGCTGTTATTTAAAAAACACTTATATTATACAATAAGTATGTCATCAATGTTATGTAAAAAAGGGCAAACAAAACAAATTTGATATTTTCAATTTTTTTTTTTTAATGGGCATTTTATACTGATCATTGATATTAACTAGTTTAACTATGTGAGATAAATTATACATGTTCCAGATTCTCAACAATGTGAACACATGTTTCTCTTCCAAAAACAATTTTGCAGTCCAGGTAGAGTACTAAATATAGTCTTCTGAACTTTGTTAAGTTCACTGTTTTTTACAACACCAATGATTGTGTATAAAGTGGCCCATTATTTAAATTACTATATAGGAAAAAGATCAAATAAATTAAGCTATTACAATAACAAAAACAATGCATATTGAAAGTAATAATCCTTTTCAATGAAAAATTAAGGAATAATAGCTTTTAACTAATCAACAAATTGTGCAAAATGAATCATTGATTTAAGTATAGTTCTTTTTTTTTAATTAAACTTTTTTTCATAATAATGATCAAAGTTTCTTTTTAAACAAAAAGCATCATTCAAAAATTAAAGTTGAATTTCTCTAAATAAACTTATTTTATTATTATTTTTGAATTTATAAGTTTGTATAATATACAATTAAATGTTACATATGATACTTGTTTTGTTTTTTTCTCCAAGATATCCCAATGTTTCATTAATTTAGCGGTCTTTATTGCTGAAACAGTAGACTAATTTACAAAATATATCTTGATACTCAATGTTTGTTAAAAAATAGTGTGTCAGCAGTATCATATGGGTGATGAGACTCGCTTAAAATCAAACCTGACAAGTTGGTAATTCTTAATATAATAATTTTATTAACCTTGAGCACTAAGACAGGCTAGGCATAACCGGCAACCTTTCTTCCAAAGTTACAGTGACCGAAGAGCACTGAATAGGTGTTGTTGCCATGTAATCCAGATCTAAGATCCCTGAATTTTATCGTTCCCGGTAGCATTCAATTAAACCTGTCTTAATGCTCAACGTAAACAATTCGAAAATCATTTGATATAATATTTTCAGTTCATTAATAAAGTAGTTGTAACACATATTAATTTATTATTTATAATATAAACTATTCATAAAAATAAAAATCTTTAAACCTGAATATTTCCTAATCAAAGTGTTTACAGACAGATATTCAAAGAGATTTTTTTTCTTATTTTGAGATCATTAATTCATAGTTTCAGATAAGACAGTTAACCCTGAAACACCCAGTATAAGAGAATCTGTGGTAAATAACCATAGAAGAAATTTATAGCACCAATCCCATAAAAAAAATATCCAATCCAAATATACAGATACTGATGAACAAGCAGAATTTAAAGTAATATCTTCCCAATCAATAATGAAATAATAATTATAAAACAAATAGATATAAATTTTAAACCTAAAAAAAAAAAAAATAAAATATGAATATTTATACTACTAATAGTGGATTGAAAGAAAGTGTATTCACCAGTAATTCCTAAAATTATAATTCTTTAATTAAGCTATTATAAATTCTTTTAAAAATTAAATCCAATATATAAAACTTTAATTTGATAAAAGAATACAAAAAAAAAAAAAAAAATAGTGCATATTCAGTATACTAATATAATTCATAAAAGATAAACTTTAATATAACCGTCCTAGGTAATAGAAAATAAATAAATTATAGTGGGTGAATATGGTTGGTTCATATTATTGCAGGAAATTAATATACTCTCCAGTAATGTACTGTATGCACTATACCTGAAACCTTGGAATATTCCATAAATCCTTCTTCAGTAGCTTACTTTAACACAACCTTGTGGCCTATGAGTTATAAAAAAAGTAATAAAAATTCAATATAATGCAAAATTAGTGTCAAATTACATGGTACGGTGTCAAATATCCTATGATGTTTTGTAATATTTAAAGAATATAATATTCCTATTTAAGTTAAATTTATATTTATTATAACTGATAAAATTGGCAAGTCCAAGTAATATTTATATAATATTATATATTTATAATATATTATATTATACTTATACAAGGTAATATAATATTTACAATTAATATGAAAATTACATGTCAAAAATCACTTATGACTGATTTTGGGTTTGGTAAATATATTTTTTTTGTATAATTCAATAGTGTTTTCTGAAAATTATATCTTTGTCAACTTATCTTAGTTTTCTAATTATAATTTGAAATTAATCCTTTGAGATATATGTTCACAGTTGTTGATATAATAATATTGTAAATATTTTTGACATATGTTCTTTTGGTTTATGGGTAAATTAATACCTCACCAGAAATCACAACATATGAGTGAAAGGGTATACTAATACCACACAAGGTTGGCTGTTCGAAAATTGATTCATCAAATATGTTAAAGAGTTATAAAATATTATTAGACTGTTTTATAATATATTTATAAAATAAGGTAAGATTTTATTATTTATTTATTTTTTTAATGAAATTATTTTATTAAGGTGACCCAGAAAAAATATTTTGTCCTAATGGAAGTAAATAATCTTTAATTGCATATTAGATGTCTACTCAATTTAGTGTTAAGAACACTCAGCATAAAATGTCTTCTGTTTTGAAGGAAGTTGTTAAGTTTTTTAATTTTAGTTTTTGTGCAAGTAACAAAGAGACAAATAACAGCAGTTATACCTACATTGATATAGGCCTTCCGAGAAAAAGGTATCTCACTGTTATTTTAAAGGTCCTCTCAACTTGTCTGATAGGGAACTCCTCCAGATTATAAGTATATATATTGAATGATATCAGGGAAATAAAAATGAATTTTATTTTTTAAATTTATTTATAGTGTGCTTTACTACTTCTTACAATAATTATAATACACTTAGTTTGTATTTCTGGTCTGTCTTCAGTAATTTAATTCAGTTTAATTTTCCATTGTCCAGATTGTTGAATATTCATTATGTGAAGTAAGATGGTGAACACCCAGATCGGAGAATGAAGCTTTAATCTAGAGTTGGCTTAGTACAGGATTCTTAGTTATTGGGTTTTCTAGTTACTTATGGAAGGAATAGAGACGCAATTGGAAAATGTTGAGCTGGCCTAGGGCATATTAATGCTAAAATTGAGCCAATCGATGAAAAATAAATAAAAGTTCAAGATAATTTTTATTGTTTGAAGAGGATGAGTTGGTAAATTGTAGCTTAAACTGTGATCTCTTTTATCACCAAGTAAATCAACAACAGCTTTTATATATTAATTACTAAATAAATAAAATCTGTTTGTCCAAATAAAAATTTTCATTTCTTCAATCATTTTTTTTTTTTACATAAACATATTACACATTGAATTAAAAGGAAATCAATATATTAATTTTAATTGCACAAATTATAGCTTAGTTATGTAAAGTATGTGCGTCGTTTGTTTGTAATCAAGGAATTAAAAGCACAAACAAAAGGAAGCACAATATTGCTGCAACTGTAAAATTTTGTGAAATTAATGCACACTCTGCATTAGATGCATTAGAAGGGAAGTGTCGCGATCGTGCAATATTTCAAATTAGTTTTTGACGGAAATATATTTACGCACGCAACCTGTACCCTTTTAGATACAATTTGTCATAGTTTTCTAAGACACCTGTTTACTTTTCTCAGGTTTCGCAATGCCTTTAAAAATGTCTATAGAATGATAACTCTAAATTTTTTAAGAACCATAATGATTTTTTCGGACTTTAGAAGTACCACAACTTAATCGACGAAATGCAGAGGCTGGATACAGTTCCTTACTCAAATACGAGTAAACATCCAGCTATCTTGATAAAGTCAAGAAATTTAACTGCAGCAACTATAACCGTATGATTAGGTATATATAAAGATATCATATTGTCACTCTAATCATTCATTATATTCTTCTGGAATATAACTTATGAATTATTGAATTTAGTTTATGGAATTCTGCTGGAGATATAAAGTTACAAGATTCCCAAAAGTCCGAGCCCCAGAAGACCAGATCTGGAACCTGACGACCCTCCAAGTAGTCTTGTCTGAACTCCACCACTACTTTTTGATACGGAATAAGAAGGAATTGTTTCTTCATCTTCTTCTGAAACGAAGCCTCCTGTCTGGGCAGAAAAATCATCAGAATCAGAAGGCAAAGTTATAATTTGTTTGACCGTTTGGATTTGTTTATTTCCATTGGAACTTGATTCACTTTTGCTTATTTGGACTGTTCCTTGGGAACTGAAGGATGGAGAGCTGAACGATATAACTTTACCGCCAGTTTCAGGGCCAGAAAAGATAGATGTCCAACCACCAGGCCCGGAGGAGGAAGAAAAACTGGTTGTGAATATTCCACTTCTCACGCTGGGTTTGCCAACAGAGTCTTCATCGATTTCCGAGTCACTATTATCTTCAGCTGAAGATAATAGTGCTGTTGATGTCGGGGAAGCAAGAACACCTAGAAATATAAGGCTGTTTGTTAATCACAATATTTTAATAGAACTAATTTAAAAACAATTACTTAAAATAAATTTAAACTTTACTTTGCTTAGATCTAAGTATATTATCAAACAAAGAATTAGTTTATAAGTGTTTACATTTCCGAGATAAATTCGTGGTGGATCCATTAAATCAATTAAAAATCTAATAAAATGCTCCATATACACATGAGAGTGGATACTAGTACATACGACATTCGAAATACCAACTGTGGCATTTATATTGAGGAGGCACATCATATTTTTTGACAGCCTTCATTACTGTACGAACCCATTATTCAGGACACTGACACCGACAGGACGGCCACAAAGATGGCAGGCACACACGAACAGACTCAGACTCGACCGTGTTCAAATAACTAAATTATTTGAATGGACATACCTGGTGAGTCCCATCACCAACAT
Organism: Halyomorpha halys; assembly: GCF_000696795.3. Lineage (NCBI taxonomy): Eukaryota > Metazoa > Arthropoda > Insecta > Hemiptera > Pentatomidae > Halyomorpha > Halyomorpha halys. Next base: position 335,231 of record NW_027113737.1, on the reverse strand, counting down.
GCTGAAACAAAATACAGACAACCCCTTCCCAAATAATCAAATTTCCTCAGCCCCCTCTTAAAATGCAATACCAGAATGCAAAAAAATTGGCTAACTTCAACCCGTTTTCATCACAACTTCATCCTCACGCATCCATGGAGCTAAGATGAACAAAAAAAAAAAAGAAAAAATGCTCCATATCATATATATTTAACTTTTTAAGATTTTGCAATATATTCCATACATTTTCTTTCTCATTTTTTCCATAACTTTAATTTTAAAGAATTATTAATAAATTAAAATATTCATATTTGCTTATTTCTTTTGGATTATATATTTCTTCCTATTTTATAATTCCTATATATATAAGTTATATTTACAGACTGTGTAATATAAATCTTAATACCTAACTCCCTCTGTCAACAACTCTAGAATGAATAAATATAGGATTACTGAACAGAATAAAGTAGTCTATTATCAGCAACCACTAGTGTATTTTCTCGTTCCTTTTCCCTTTTTTTTGAGATCAGAACCCGCTATCACGTATCTGGTGCCGAAACCCGGGATCACGGATTACCGAATCAATTTTAATCACAAGAAGAAGCTTTTTTTCCAGTCTAATCTTTTTTCATTAATTAGTAGAAACTTTTTCGTTAGTATTATTTTTTTTCTCTTTTATTTTTTTCTCTATTGTTTTTGGTCGACCTTCTGAATTATGGCTAATAGCTTCATAAGAGCGCCTGTGCTGAACCTCGACAACTTCAACATGGGAAACCACACGAGACGAAGAAAGACAAAAAGAGGTCACCCTCGCTTATCACCAGGGGAATACTAACCACCGCGGTTTGAGTGAAACAGTTCGTAAACTGGCAGAGGGGAGTTATATTTACAGACTGTGTAATATAAATCTTAATACCTAATTCCCTCTGTCAACAGCTCTAGAATGTATAAATATAGGATTACTGAACAGAATAAAGTAGTCTATTATCAGCAACCGTGAGGGTATTTTCTCGTTCCTTTTGTTTTGTTTTTTTGAGATCAGAACCCTTGTATGTATATATATATATATATATATATCACATATCTTATATATATAAACTTAAGCATAGGCGAAAGCAAAATGTCAAAAAAAGAGAAGAAGGAATAAGATCTAACACGCTTGAACTGCTGTAAAATACAGGCTTTATTTATTTGTTTTTCCGATCCCTCTAAAACAGAAAAAACAATTAATTAGTGAACGCTTTATTATGTGAAAAAGGAATAAATCGTATTGGGTATTGCCTTTTACTACCTTTGGTATTAGCTTTATTGGGTTCAGTACATCTCTATATATACATACGATCAGCTGATCCTCTCAGTCAGCTGACTCACACCGTAACTTATATATATATAACTATAATTCCTTCATATTTTATCTCTTTTATCCTGTTATTTTACTTACATATTTAATTACCTACATGTATTTTTTTATTTTCCACTTTTTTCGTTACTTAATTTTAAATTTTCATTTTGTACATAAATTTATTAACTGACTTTTCATATGTATTTTATTACTTGTTCTTTCCTCTTACTTAATTTTAATATTACTTTTCTCATACAGCCTTTATCTTATAATTCTTAGACTGTACATATCTTTAACACTATTTATGTATCTATAATGTTAAGTTATTTTCTAATCCTTCTGTAATTCCACTTATTCATTATGGTTGTTAACTTGTTTTTGTTCTAGGCCTGAAATTCAGGCTGAAGCGTTGGTATTAATAAATAAGTTTTTGCTTATTTGTATTCTTCACTGTCTGCACTACCATCTTCTCCTCATTATACAAAATTATTTTTAAAAAAACTCCCTCCAGTGCATTGGCAACCAACTACGTGAATAGACACATTGTTAGGTTAAGTTTCATAGTTAATTTCATAAGTAATGTGTGCCTCAATAAATTTTAAACTTCTGTAAACCCACACAACAAAGATTAAAATACTTCCTGAAACTCCTAAAAGTGTAGACCAGTGGTTCCCAAAGTGGGCGCTACCACCCCTTGGTGGGCGCTGCAACGATTCAGGGGGCCGTGATGGCCACAGGTGCATTTGGGGGCGATAAATAACTATAAGTTGTCACGGTCAATAATATACCATAATATGCTAACGAAAATAGAGCCAAAGATTACTAAATTGGTAGCAGCACACCAAGTTGATCCTTCTCATTAAGATGATTTCGAATGTTTTAATTTTTTTGTATTATCTGCTATTATGATTACAATGAATAATTTAATAGTTTCAAAGTTCAATGTTTCTAATTTACACTTTTCTTTGCAATATTTTTCGAAAAAGGTAGAAACATTAATGCATATATATTCCCTATTCATTGCTATTAAAATTTAGAAAAATAATTACCTGGGGGCGCTATGTAATATTTTTCCTGAAAAGGGGGTGGGAGGATAAAAAAGTGTGGAACCCACTGTATGTATGTATGTATTCATCCATGTATATCTTGAATCAACAATTTTTCTTTTAGGGACAGTAGCCATACAAAGAAATAAAAAAAAAAAAATTGGCTACAGAAGTCCCCATGTTTTGCGTAGATTCGTGGAATCCTGGTGAAGTTATCTTTATTTTTGTGATAAACGAAAAAATTCAAAGACCGTCGAAGACAAAAGTTATGAACAAAAAATGTTTTTTTTTATGTTGTATGTGTAGCGGCCTCACGAAATGAAAACTTGACCATGATGTTGGGATTGAGTGGTACCCTGTAGATATCTTCCCCTCTCCCCTATATTTCAGAAAAAAACATATAAAAAATCAATTCTATACAGTGGCACCTTGGGTCGGTTTATTTTTTCGAAAAAATGTTGTCACATCCCAGAGACTTGGTTATTTGGATTCATGGGACTTAAAATCGTGTATTTCGTTGAAAAACCAAATCAAAATTTTACATCACCGCAATACTCTCCCTTACTGTATAATCCATATATAGATAAGAGTAACTAAAAAAAAAATTATTATTTAGGTTTTAGTGATCTTGGTGATCTACATTTTTTTTTTCTTAAAAGACTAAGTATATAAACAATTAAAAAAAAACAAGTTATTATTGTATTGCAGTTTTCGACAGAAATACACGTTTTGAATCCAAATAACCAAGTCTGTGTGTATGTGGTCGATCTAGTTAAAAAATGAAAAGTTTTACGAAACTTAAATAGCATATTTAAAGCGGATATAGCAGATATATATATATATATATACATATATATACATACTTGGGATGAGATAGCAACTTTTTCGCTTAAATCGACTGGTCTGAAGTGCCCCTTAATGGAATCGATTTTTCACTTTTTTTCGATTTACCACAAAACAACTACAACGATATTGATTAAACTCGGTGAATCATTGAGAAATTATGTTTATTATCTTTAATATCAGATAGGATTAATCCTCATTGAAATAGTCTAAGGGGGCTTTAATGCCGAATTTTCAAAAAAACTTCCTCCAAAGTATCTTTATTTTTGTTTATTTGAAAAAAAATAATTAGTTCTCATTGCTAGCAATAATAAACAAAGGTCAAATATAAAATTATAGGAAGATAGTCCGAATGGCTGTTAATAAAGGTATCAACATAGTAGAAGAAAACTATTTATTGTTAACCAACTTTTCGCACCATTAGCAGGGCTGTCAGATTGGAACAGAAAGGACGCCTAATGGACGCAGGCTATTCTTTCTACTTTTTGCTGACTATTCTACCCAGATTATTAATAATATTCAAATCACCCTATTTTGTTATAAGTTCATTAATTTTTAAAACTTTTAATTTTAGATCAATTTAACACTAAATATAGTTGATGGGAATGTAATTTAAATTTGAATTAGAACTAATTTAGAAAACTTAAATATTACGGGCCTCAATATATACCCTTAGTAAGTTGAATAAAAGATAGAATTATAGTAGAATCGCTTATTAATATAAAATTATTTCGGGATTAATTGAATCGATTACCATAGTGATAAAAGTCTTGAATAATAGCCGTAATTAGAAAGACCAATGTGTGCTTCATCTCGGTGAACTGTCAACCTTCACATTTGCATCTTCTTATATACACAGGTGACTTTATTCTTTTATAATGCATAATCACGAAGAACCTCTTTGAAAATATTCTATTACACGTTCTTTGTTCAATATCTAGAAATAAACACTAAGCGGAACTTCTCAGTAGCTTCAAGATAACTGACACTTTTAAATCATGTTATCTCTAAAATGCTCCAATACGAATTGTATATATGTATGTATGTATATAAACAGTATATACTCATAAATATTTACGATATATTTAAGTGTGTCTGTATAAAAATATTATTTATTAGTTTATTTGTTGTATGGAACAGAATATGAGAATTAAGTCCTTATACAATACAGATATAACTCCTTAATGCTGAAAACTTAGACTAAATTTCCCCAGTCAGTTCTCACCGTCATTAGTAACATTAAACAGAGTTGACGTGAGCTCGATCACTTACTCATGGTTACTGCATTTACCTCTCAGGCCACAATGGGACATCGTAGTACAGTATAACGACCGTATTGCAACATATCGAAGACGAAAACAACGGATCTCACTCGCTTAACTGCGACAGTCAGAGATCTCGATTTCGAGTCTCTGGAAAACAGACTGTTAAAAAAAAAATTAACAGTCTAACTAAAAGCTGTAGAATTCAATACAATATGTTCAATTTTAATAGTAGTAATCAATTTGAATTTCTAAAATTTGTACATATTTATTATTTTAATGAAATGAAAAATAGTTTATTATTCTGGGACTAAGTCCCTTTAGAACAATTATAAGATGATTTTAATTTTATAATAAGTATATTGGCCAAAAACAGTGAGGCCGCACTTAAATAAAACTTATATTAAAATTCTATATAAACAATTTTAGATAGAAAAAAACTGGTTGTCTAAATTTATGTAATTAGTGAAAAAACAAAAAGGTAGTAACAAATAATCTGTACTGTTGTATTGGATTAGATTGGTGAAGTAAAAGGTAGTTGAATAGAGGGGATTTAAACGAGGCAATAGTTTGTACAAGAGCCCAAGAGAAGAAAAAAGGCAGTTATCTCACCCCAATTTTTTATTACTTTAATGAAAACTATGTATAATTACTAGTCAAAATTCATGAGTCTGCCAAATATAGGTTGGGGGAAAAAAATGGTGGTTGTTTCGAAACCTTAAAAAACATTAATTTTTCATTCGGAGCTCTATATCTTAAAAACTACCAACAACACAAGACAATCTAATAGAACATTATTTAAAGAAGAGTACATTTTCTTAAATATTAGCCGTAAAAGAGCTATTTACGTCCAATAGTTCTTGAGATATAGCTATTTAAAAAGCAAAATTTCTTAAAAATCTTCTGTAAAATTAGTAGCTAACGTATTTTGAGGAATCTATATCTCAGGAACTATGAAACATACAGATATCTATTAGCACTCAAACTAAAGCTAGTTTAATGGACTATAAAGAAGTTTATGACCTTTACCTTCGTAGGAATAGTATATTTCATGGTATTTGCTAAAATAAATTGATTTATACGTCTTCGGACAATAACTTTGATTTATGAAAAACTTCATTTCAGAAACCATAGGACGTACAGATGTTTGCCAGCGCTCAAATTAAAGCTAGTTAAATTTACTACAAAATAGATAATTATGTTTATCTTTGTAGGAGTAGTAGTTTTTATGATATTTGACAAAATAAACTCACAAAATGTTAATTTATAGTTCTTCGTATAAAATGTTGGATTTTTAAAAAAAAATATATCCTTACATCTATTAGACGCACATATGTCTGCCAACACTCTAAATAAAGGAAATTTAACTTACTATAAAGTAGTTTATGACACTTATCTTCGAAGGGATAGTAGTTTTTATGATATTCACATATGAATATAAATTCGGCAAATGAAAATTTGTCCGAACAACTATAAATCAATTTATTTTAGCAAATATCGTGAAAAATTCTATTCTTACGACGGTAAAGGTCATAAACTTCTTTATAGTCCATTAAACTAGCTTTAATTTGACTGCTAATAATCTGTACGTTTTATAGTTCGTGAGATATAGATTCCTCAAAATAAATTAGCTAACTAAACCCCCACTGCCGCCAGAAATTTATTTTTACTTCTTGTTTGCACCTTAAACTATGGAAGTACAGGATCCATAAATGTTTATGATCTTCCTAACTTCAGTGCGAAATTCAACCTTAATTATTTCAAGACAAAGTAATGTAAATATGTTTTAGAGCAAAAATATTCCATGAAGTCAATTTTCTAAACATAAATAATAGTTCTTGAAGTACAACCACCTTAACTTACGACCATTCGCACTTAAACGAACAAAAAAAAGTTAATACGATTTATTTCTGAAACTTCACAATCACCCAAACCAACTTGTTTCTGACCTGGCTTCTCCTTCTTTACCTAATAATCCTCCAAGGCGTATGAAAAGAAGATGGCCTCGACATCTTCCCCTCTAGATATCTTATTGGAGTTCTATCAATGAGTAGATTATCCAAATATTTGTATCATGTTTTATATATTTTTACAGTTGTAAATAACAATAAATAAATTATAAAAAAAAATATCATTACTTGCGTACTCCTATCGTAAAATAAGAAGATTATTTACATTTCATCTGAAATCCAGATAAAGCTATAGATTCCATCAGCCTATATACTGTCCGTACCTAGTAACTAATGAAGAAAACGAACACATTTTATATCTTAATATAATATATTACGAAATTATTATTTGTATATATATATAAAGTCATTGTTGGACAAGACCTGTATAAAACACTAATCCTAACTCCCCATGTAAATAAACCTCAATAATGTCTATAAGTAGCATCACAGAGATAATAAAGCAGTATCTTTTTGGTAAGGGTACGGCTTAATTCTGTTCTCTCTTTTCCTTTTTCTTCAAGTCTTTCAGTCCAAGTACTCATAAGTTTGTATTTTGTTTTCATTTAGCCAATGAAGCCCTGTAAAGTGGGATGAAACGTTGGTTACTAATTAATTAATTAATAAATAGTGGGGGGTCATGTTTTTCATTTTGTGGACCGCTACTTAATGAAAAAAGTCAACGTTCCCAGGCCGGATTCGAACCGGTGCCGCCGGCAGATCTTAAAACGATAGACCTAGGCCTAACCAACTGAGCTACGGACGGCGCAAGCTGTGACCTTTTCATTACATAGTATGCAAATATAATATAAGTCATAATTGAGAGCATCCATGATGTTTTTGGCCAATAAACTATTTTACATCACAATCGTTCTAAAGGGACTTAGTCCCAGAATAACAAACTATTTGTATTCATTCATGCATTCATTCATAATTAATATATTGAGGTGGCAAGAAGTATCTCACCTCCTCTCTTTCGGAACTGGTGCCTATGGAATAGACTAACATGGAATTTAGTAAAACAATTCTCTTATGTAAATTTTTATTACGGTTTTTAGTTTCTAACTTCACCACGAGGCAGTGGTATATTGAAACATATCAAAGGTTTTCACATAGTTCTGATAAATTATCATTATATCAATATAAATCGATAAACATAATCAATGAATGAATGGATCATTACTGCGCCTTTTAAGCTTATCATGTTATCACATTATCTCTAATATAAGTTTATTTAATAAAAAATAGAATCCGTAGTCTAATTGTTTATCTATTTACGTATGTATGCTCAGTTTTAGCACTATAAAAATAGTTTCCAATATATACCATATCATACCAGATTCATTTAGTAAAGAAGTAAAGGAGAAAAGATATATAATTAAAATGTTTATTTTCCATCGAGTTTAAAAGATAAGGAACTTCTTATGGTATGTGGTGTTTATTGAATCACTTAATGCTTTCTTGGATTAATTTAAAAATCTAAAGTTGAGCTCCAAGTCCTACACCAGCTTCAGCTCCAGCCTCGGCCTCAACTTCACCCTGAGCTGCTCCTGAAGACCCATATCCTTCCGATCCGCTTAGTCCTGTAGAAGCTGCCCCTTGGCTTTGGGCTCCTGCACTACCGTAACCTGGCCAACCTGATGATGTCGAGCCACCGAAAAGCTGTGCTTGGAGTTGGGTGTTAGATTGGCTTTGTTGCGTTTCACTTTTACTTAATGAAAGCCCTCCATGTGTTTGCCGGTAGGCTGATGGTAGATTCAAGTAACCTCCGAATCCGCCAAATCCTCCTTGAGCTCCAGCATTTGCATTACTTTGTGCACCTGAAAAGGAAGGTCTACCGCCAAACTGTGTGTAAGATTGTGCTCCACCGAATTGTCCTTGACCTTGAGTGCCTGCTTGGCTGGAAGCTGCTCCAGCTTGTCCCCTGAATTGCTGTTGACCCCAGGGCGATTGTCCGTAAGATCCCGCACCCACTTGTGCTCCAGCGGCAGCTTGGCTTTGTCCACCAGCCCCGAACTGTCCTTGGGTTTGACCTCCAGCTCCTCCACCTAGTCCTGCACCGAACTGTGTGCCTGCTTGGGTATAAGATTGCGCTCCACCAAATTGCCCTTGACCTTGAGTGCCTGCTTGGCTAGAAGCTGCTCCAGCTTGTCCTCTGAATTGTTGTTGACCCCAGGGTGATTGTCCGTTAGATCCTGCACCGGCCTGAGCTACAGCGGCTGCTTGGCTTTGCCCAGGTCTCCCAGAAGATCCACCAGTACCGAACTGTCCTTGGCTTTGGACTCCAGCTTGGCCGGCAGCTACTCCGCCTGCACTGGCACCACCTTGTGTTCTATGTTGTTGTTGTCCCCAGGGCGATTGTCCGTAAGATACTGCGCCAGCCTGAGCTCCAGCCTCTGATTGACTTTGTCCTGGCCAGTAGTAAGAAGGTGATGTGCCAGCACCAAACTGTCCGCCTGCTTGTGTGTATGATTGTGCTCCACCAAATTGCCCTTGACCTTGAACTCCTGCTTGGCTGGTAGCTGCTCCAGCTTGTCCCCTGAATTGCTGTTGACCCCAGGGCGATTGTCCATATGATCCTGCACCGGCTTGAGCTCCAGTGGCAGCTTGACTTTGTCCTGGCCAATAAGATGGTGACGCACCAGCACCAAATTGTCCAGCGGCTAGTGTTTGAGATTGCACTCCTCCTCCATATAGTCCTTGACTTTGAGCTAATGCTTGACCGGAAGCACCTCCACCTACCCCTGATTGTGCTGATCCTTGAGTTTGGGTTTGAGCACCTGCCCCAAAAGAACTTCCACCTGATTGTGCTGATCCTTGAGTTTGAGCACCTGCTGCACCGAAAGCACCTCCACCTACTCCTGATTGTGCTGATCCTTGTGTTTGACCAACAGCACCAAACCGACCTCCTGCCTGTGCCTGAGATTCTGCATTTGCTTCGAACTGTGATGCACCTTTTGATGATCCGCCCAAACTAAGTCCAACACCTGAACCAGCTAATTTTGTGCTCGCGCCAGCATCACTTTTTGCAGACACTTGGCCACCTAGAAATATTAATCATTTATTGTTTCCTGGAGATAATAAAATAATTCAAGGTAAACAAAATTATAAATGGCTTCATTAATTTCATATCTTATATTATGGAATTAATATGAAATGTGATAACTTGATTGCACATTGTTAGAGAAAATCTAAAAAAATAATAAATTCTTCATATATGAAACTATTCATCACTAAAATACGAATTTCTATAGCTACTTAAAATTAAAAAAAAAAAAATTATTCATAGCTTTTTAACCACGGAATTGCGATAGTGACCGCCAATTTACACAAAATTCAGTAACGTATGTAGGGTATAAATGATGTATGGTAAGTGAATGTTGTATAATCAGCGCACCGCACCAAATTTTTCTGTTACTGTGTTTAGTGGCTAATATATTATTAATACGTTTTACTTCATTTCCCAGAATTTATTATTCTATATTATTTAGTTCATATTACTTTCTATTAGCAAAGAAACTTTACGAGCTAATCGTACTATTGGTTAGAAAAACACATAGCAAACATTACCAAGAGATTGACCAAACGAAACTTGGAAAAGAGCCGCAATTAGGATAAGAAGTCCCTTCATGTTGGCCAACTGTCGCCTCTAACCCTTCTCTATGCTTTTATACTTGTCTTTCCTTTGTCATGAATTTAGAAAGCAATGCATAATCATGAACATTGACAATATTCCATATCACGCTCAGCAGCAGCCAGAAGTAAACAAATGCTAACGATCAGCCTAATCACGTAATTCGGGATGAATTTCAGTAGCTTTCTTGCCGATTTTGGACCTAAACAAAATATATTTTTATTATAATTTCTTATTTTTAAATCGATGATTTCAAACTCTACATTTGACAAAAACATTATATTGGATACTTAATTATTTTTTATTTATGTAATACCAGATCCAACCCCAGGTGGGCCTTAAATGGTTAATATAATACGGAAGGAAGAGAGGAGTATACTCTCATACAAAAGACACCCCTAGTTATATACAATGTTATAAATAAAACCAAAAATTAAGATAAGAATTCATAATAAAAGATAAAAGTTAAGTTAATCACAAAAACTATGACATTTATGGATTCATAAAATAAATAATTGACTTCTTATGGAAAAAAAGTATTTTAAGAAAAAGATGAAGAGAAAAAAATAAGATAAAATACAATTTTAGAGTGATTAACAGAACTGAACCCTGTCCTGCAGCAGCCTGGGCTTCAGTCTTCGGGTTGTGGTTGGGTTTCCCAAGTCTTAGGTCACTGCTCCTTAACTGTAGGTAACTGTGAGTGGAACTTCATGAACCTGTTTTTGATGTAATCCTCTATTGTATCTATTTGTAATATCCGATGTGACTGGCTGTTTCTTACAAACTGCAATTCTTACGACTTTATTTTGAAAAATTGCAATTTTTTCCTTTTCGTAAAGGATGCCGCTCCCCAGACTTCACAGTCATACATCAGCAATGGCATGAGAATTGTTTTAAAAATAAGAATTGCTGTTTCTAGTTTTAATTTGAATTTTCTATTTAAGAAGGATACTTAATAATAACTACTACTCTACTTTAGGAATAACTGGATGGGCGAAATTTACCAGATTCAACAGGATTAAGGCTAAAAAAATTTTTTTTTTTTAATGAGAATAGTTGACCGTATGAGGTAGATTATAAGATTTTCCGGGTGGTTGTCAATGAAGATACAAACTAGTAGAAAAACTAATGTTACCCAACTTTTCGCCATAGGGCTTTCTCAGTGCTGATCAACCTAAATCCAGGTTTAAGACTGAGAAAATTATTTCATCTATAATACATAGATTTATTGGAAACTGAGGCAGATTTGCATTTAAGAAGGAAGATGCGTTGCTATCAGTTAGTTGTTTGTGTAGATTGCATAGTGTTCTGCCACCCCTTGTGGGGTGGGTATTGTAATGTGTGCAAAGAGAAGATGTTAGCTACTGCAATGCTAGCTAAGTTTGTGATAAATTAAAGGCTGGAGTTGAGGTGGCATGGTGATGAGGGTTGTACTGTTGGTCGAAGGCGAGTACTGTAGCGGAGAGTAGTAGTATTTGTATCTTGGTGTGTGTTGATTCATAGTGGAAGGTGATAGTTGACCATATCAAGTATTGTAGGAATATAGATACTCGATTTATCCTAAAATACGAATTTTATAAAACTACAACAGAAAAATTAAAACTGTTTGATCGATCAGACGCAAAGTGAGACATACTTCATTACAAATAGCAAAGATGGACCACATACACACGACACTCGACCTACCGACTGTGGCTGAATATATCACAAGGGGGCATATCAAATTTTTTTATAGTCTCCAGTACTGTACGAACCTACAGGACTCTGACACAGACAGAACTGCCACAAAGATGGTATAGCCACATCAACAGACTAAGTCTAGACTTGAGGAATACTCAAATGACTCAACAACGCTGCTGAGTCCCGTCACCGACAGACTGTCACAAACTACTACCCTTTTTCAAAAGATCAAATTTCCTCAGCCCCCTCTTCAAATGCATTACCAATTCAGAAAAACAGGCTATTCTCAAACCGTTGTTCCCATCATGACATCAACCCAACATCACCATGGGGCTTAGAAAGAAAAACAAAGGAAAGAAATTGTTTGTTCATAATTTTTAGAATAGTTTTCGAAACATACAAAAATAGCTATAACTTCAACACAAGCCCCCTAATTCACACAAAACGTTGTAGAGAGGATATGTACCATGCTAAGTGAAAGTTGTATTATGTATTGTAAATTAGTAAGGGCGGATGAAGCGATAAGCGGATGTACCGGGTGCCACTCCTTTTCCAGTTCCTATAATATATTTGAAAATTTATATTTATCAGTAAATATATGCAATGAAAACATTTTTTGTTTTGTTGGAAGATAGTCGTCCGTGTGGCGTTTCAATAGAGGTACAAAATAGTAGGAAAACTATTTAATGTTAATCAACGTTTCGCCCTAATTAAAAAAGATTTAACTAGTCTCAACCATTGTTTTAGGTTGATCAGCCCCGACGAAGTCCTGAAAAATGGAACGAAACGTAGATTAACGTTGAATAGTTTTTCTACTATTTTGTACCTCTATTGAAACGCCACACGTACGACTATCTTCCTACAAAAAAAAAAAGGTTTTCATTACATATATTTACTGATAAATATAAATTTTCAAATATATTTTAGATATATAGATATATATGTAATAAATTATCCGATAACCACGAGAAATGAATCTTCATATTCCTACTCTGAAGGTACATAGCTCCTCACTGGAGAATTTGAGCCTTAAAAAAATACATAAGTAAAAAAATGTACAAAATTTTTTCCATCATTAGTTCTTCCACTAGCCAACCTTATATCAAACATTGTCAAGCCTCCCGGTGTTATTTATACATCTATATTGACACTATAGAATTAGATTTTGCCGAGTTGTCTGCATTTTAATTATCAAACATATAGCCGTGATGACTAAATGAATAAGGACGGACACGTCATGGACAATTTCAGCGTATGGTTTGTTTTAAAATAAACCAGGACGTGGAGACAAGTTTTCGAAGAATTATATTGACATTCTGTTTTTGAAGAGGTAGGTTGTATTGGAAATTAAACGCTCATTTCCCAAGTTGAGAGAAGTTCTGTTGTCCAAAAAATGAGGAAGATGATAGTAGTGTCCACAGTGGCGTAGCGTATGGGAGGGGGCGGTGGAGGGACACTATTATGGCGGCAGCAAGATTTCACAATAAATAATATTATCTTGTAAAAATATGAACTATTCCATTATTTATTGCCTGTACAATACACGATAAATACGAGTGTTCTGATTTGTGAGTAATATTTTTGCTTTTTTAATTTTTGTGTCGTGTGTCTAATTCACTAAGTATGCAGGAGAAGAACTGCTAGGACTGTGGAACATGAGGACGGTACAAGTACAGATGTTTCTTTATGCAGACGATGTCGTGCTGGTGACTGACTCTGAGGAAAAATTGCAACAGACCATTATAGAATGGCAAGAAGAAATCACTCGCAAAGGAATGAGTTGTAAGATTAAGGTTATGATTATTGCCTGAGATGAAGTGGTCGTGGGAAATTTAAGAATAGTGTGTAATGATGAAGTATTGAAAAAGGTGAACTTCTATACCTGCCTGGGAACCATTTTCAATAAATCTTGTAAAATAGACAAAGAAATGTCCAATAGGACAAATAAAGCAAATAATATGGACTACCAGATACAATACTGTTATGGGAAAAGTAGATAAGGACATCAAAACTTCAGATCCCCTCAGTGAAATCAGTGATTGAACACCGACAGCTCTGATGGTATGGACACGTCTGTAGAATGGGGGAAGACAGATTGATAAGGAAATGTATGGAGGCGAGGCCGACTGGTAGAAGACCACGAGGCAGAACTAGAAGGAGCAATATGGAACATATCCAACGACCAGGCCTGGAAAGAGGAAAAGCGCAGGCTCAGATGAAGATGCTTGCCATGGACCGAGATATGGGAACCAGGTGGTTAGAGGCTCCTCCACATTGAACGGCACTTTGAAGGAGGAAAATGAGAAAGAAGAAGAAGATTTCTTGTGCCTGAATGGTAAGTCCGTTTAATATATGACGCGTGTTTAATGATGATGCCTGGATGGGCAAAAATTTGGCTAGATCAATGAATTAATCTAAGGAGCTATATGGAGCATATTCAGCGACTAGGTCTGGAAAGAGGAAAAACGCCTTTTGAGACAATCGCCTTTTTTGTATACGTAAAACAATAAATGGTTTCCGCACTTTAGTACACTTTTCTTTTTTACAATAAAAATTATAATATCTTGTAAACATTTGAACCATTTCATTTCCTAACTTTTTTTATTAATAACCAATTAAAAAACGTTTTTTAGAATAATAAACAATAATTAATTATTCATGCCGATGTTTCGACCTGATTTTCAGATCTTCATCAGGGCTATACAACAAAAAGAGATAACAACCATCATTCAGAGAAACAAAAAAATAAAAAGGAGTAATAGACTAACAAATTTGAAAATATACATAATAATGAATTGAAAATAAAAAAATAGTAGGCTAATAACAATGGAATTAGAAGGTAGCAGATTGATAACAATGAAAGATGAAATATAACATTATATAGGTAAGAAGATATGTATAAGATAAGATACGTAAGTAGTTTCTAAAAAACTGAAAAACGATTTTAATCAACTTTTTTTTGTTAACTATATGAGATAAAATGAAAACAAATTGCTGGCCGCGCCCCCTCCCCCCTCCCATCTTCTCCACTTACTGTATATTTCAGTCTTTTAAATTGAAACACCTAAATAAGGGGTGAAAAATTTGTTTACCGCCTCGAGCGGATATCAACCACACTACACCACTATTTTTTTATTTTGTAGACCTCCATTCTGGTCATTTCTGACATACAGAGGAGTTATCTAGACGTAACCAACAAATTCTAACCGTGGTGAGAGATCAAGTTTTCATGTCGTGGGACCACCACAGAAGTGAAAAAGGTCGACTCCCCTATCCGGATTCGATGAGACGCCACCGCAGTTCAGTTTTTATTTATTTCCACGTTCCTCTACGTTACAAGCAATACAGGTGTGCAGCAGGAGTTCGATGTCACATATCCATCATCAAACTACTGCTTATGAATCAATTTACAATTTTAACGATTTATATACAGTCTTCTGCTCGTCTTCCGTCCACAGGCATTTCAAGGGCTGGTCTTTCTTTTTGACAAATATTGAAGTGGCTTGGTCCAATAATTGTTCTCCACCCGTTTACAAATTCTTTGTAATACGGGTAGTTTTCTTCACTTACTAGCTGAGGGAAGTCGTTCTCTGTGAGGGAGTAGAGTCCGGTTTTCCTCAGCAATCTGCCCCGTAATGCATCAAAGGCGATACAGTCTATGATGATGTGCTCGGCAGTCTCCGGAACACCACAACTAGGGCATAGGGGGTCTATATCCATCCCGTGGCCATGAAGCTTGGCTTAAAATCCCCCAGTATTTAAAAAAAAAAAAAAAAAAAAAAAGACAACCACCTGAGCTATAGATTTCTTCCACGCTATGCCACTGATCGTCAAGTCAATTCTTGCCCTTTTAATTCATGCTTAACGTAGGTTATTTTATTAAAATAATGAAACTAGATAGTTCAAATTTCCATGATTGTTTACCCTTCGGAATATGGTATAACGAATAGGTTTATAATTCCTCAATAAGTTGATTTTAAAAAAAAAAAAACAGAATCTCAATGGCAAAGGTAAGTGACCTTTAATAGAAGTTTGTTACAACTCAGTCGTTTGGTAAAATGCAGAAGTCAGTGACGCTCAGTCGGTGGTTTTATCTTTTAGAATAAACAAACAAAATTGATTTCATTTTTAAATTTATACAGATTTATCTCACGGTGTTTACTTCTTAATGTATAAGTACGTGAGTTAGAATAATTTTTATATTCATTATTATGCAATGTGCAGCTCCCACCTACTGTCGCCTATAAAAGCTATGCCAAAATTCAGGAAGGCAGTTGAGCAAGATGAAGGGTCTACTCATCTTCCTAGCTATTGCACTCTTTCAAGCTTCACTTGGCCAATCTGTTGGTAAATTACTTTCATAATATCGTTACTAATATTCAAATCTTAGGCTAAAAAATTAAAAAAAGAAAAGTTCTCAATTTCTTTCGGGAAGGAATAATTATTACGTATAATGGGGTTCCGAAAATGATAAGGGTCTAAAAATCAATATATTTTCAGGGAAAAGATTAATAAAATTGTATTTATTTTGTAATAGTCTAGTTAAATAAATTTTTATTGTATTCCACTGAAAAAATAGATGCGAAATTGTATACAGTTCAAAAACGATTCATATTTTTTTTTAAGTATGGTTTAAACTCTACGGTTTATTTTTAATAAATTAAATTTAATTAAAAACAATTATTTGTAAAATAATTAGTTGTACTGTTACAAATAAAATTCCAAAGGGTTCAGTTGTTAAACTTTATTATATTTATTTTCTGGAAATTAATATTGACCCTTTTTTCCACTTATTTATTTCTTTACACCTTAACAACGTTTCATGCTCTTTATCTAGTTCTTTTTATTGATTTTTGGATATTTGTCAATGAAGTTATTTGTCATGTTTAAATTTAAAAAAAAAAACACACAATCTAGCAAAATTGGCAGATAAATGAGTTAAAGTAATTTAATGTCGTAGTCAATTATTAAATAATAATTATGAATCTCAATTAATGTGGTATTAGTGTTAAGTTTCTCTAAATGAGGTAAATAATTGTAGCACAAGTAATTTTTCGAAGAAACATATCTGAAGTTTGAAGAAGGTTCTATGATTAGTAATACTATATGATTTAGATAACCTACATTTCGGAACACATAGAGATGTTAATACATATTTGTAATAATAGAAGTTAAAATATAAATTATATATTTCAGGTGGTCAAGCTTCAGCCGTCAGTGAAGCTGAAGCAAATAGTGGAGCAAGTTTGGGATTGAATCTTGGCGAATCATCAGAAGGAAAAGCACAAGCTAAAGCACAGGCAAGTGGACAAACCGGCTATGAGGAACCTCAATCTAGCCAAGCAGCCCAAGCACAAGGTTTAGCACAAGCAGAAGTAGGTGGAGGAGCTTACGGCCAAGCAGCCGCACAGAGTCAAGGACAATTTGGAGTTGCTCAGTCTCAGTCGCAAGCCAATGGGCAGTTTGGGGGTGCACAATCTCAGTCGCAGGCTAATGGTCAATTCGGTGGTCCAGGAAGACCACCATTCAGACCTGGACAAGGACCCTGGGGTCCTCAGCAATTCAGAGGACAAGCTGGTGCAAATGCAGGAGCTCAAGGAGAATATGGTGCAGCTTCTGGCCAAGCAGGAGCTCAAAGCCAAGGACAGTTTGGTGGTCCAGCAAGACCACCATTCAGACCTGGACAAGGACCCTGGGGCCAACAGCAATTTAGTGGACAAGCCGGTGCAAATGGAGGAGCTCAAGAAGGGTACGGTGCATTTTCCGGAGGTTTTATGGGCCCACCAGCAACCTATCAGCAAACACAAGGAGGACTTCAGTTAAGTAAAAGTGAATCCAAGCAAAGCCAATCTAACAGCTTAATCCAAGCAAATTTCGGTGGTTCTTCATCCTCAGGTTACGGAGCAGCACCAGGCGGTGCAGAGGCACAAAGCCAAGGATCTGCATCTGCAGGGCTAGGTGAACCCAGTGGATACGGGTTAGGCGCAGCTCAGGCTGAGGCAGGTGCTGAGGCTAGCGCAGGTGTTAGCAATTAAGGATGGACAATACTGTATAAAAAAATAATCGGCTGTTATGTAATTAAAAAGTAAATCATTATTAAGTATATTACGTTGCTGCTTCTTTAATCCAGCGGTTCCCAACATTTTTTTCGCAACGGCATCTATTGAAGCAACATTAAATAAAAAAGTTGTAATTTGTATTTGTTCTCCTCAAAAATTTATATTAACTGAATTAATTTCTTTAGTTATACTATTGCCATTAGCAGTTGTGTGGAATATTATAAAGTGGAGTTTTGTTTACTGTAAAAATGTATATGTTTGAGTGTGTGATCTATTTTACGTAAGCGGGCGGTAATCCATAAAGTACGCTACAACGAATAAACACTTGAAGATTTACTTTTTATTGTTACAATACAATGATATAAAATATTTAAACTAACTTCTTACAAACTTGGAAGAACTCAGGTGAAGCTGAATCTATTAAGCCTTGTAACTAGTCTAATGATCTTCTCATATATAAACTGGAAGGGGAAGACTTTGTCTAATCGATTTTTGTGTGGGCATGAGGTGGGGACAAGCAGAATTCATCTAATTGGACATCCTAAATTATAAGGCAGAGTTTTTAAGAAAGCCCAATAATATCATAGATTCAGGGGTAGATTAGGTAGTGTGAGTAATCTGATGGGAGATCTTGGGAAGGAGGGGAATAAAAGGTCTAGAAGGAAAGATGGTCTGGAAATGGGGTGAGATGGGCTGTGCAAACTGAATTACATATGTTAAACACAAAATAGTTAGGCCCCTATAAGGTGACGTTTTGGGCCTACCTGTGTCAGTTCTTGCTTTCAGCAGTGACAAAGTACGAGTACTAACAAATAATTTGAGCAAGAAGAAGGTCACTTCCTACAAATGACCTATGTTCAGAGGAACAACTATATAGTTTATAACGATGGCTGTTGAAGACTATTTATAATAATAACTGTTAAATACTATTAATAACAATAGCGTTCCTTTACTCATCGTTATAAACATCGCAAATACTCTAGAAACTGGATTGTTTATACTGCAGATGAACCATACTTTCGTCCAATCAATCTCAGGGGCCCAAATTTTTTACCTCAAGAAGCCTATTCATCGGCCTATCTCCTCTTCAGCTGGACGGAGGTCAGAAATAGCACATATCGCATAAATATATATGCTTTTTTATTCTAAAAGCAGTGTAAATAATATATTTATATATATTTATGTAGTAGTCAGTATTTTTTTCTTTTTTATCTTAATTTTTGATTAATATACCTTTAAAAATTGCTCCATATTGGATAGTTGACCGTATGAAGTAGATTGTAGGAAGATAGTTTGAATTGTAACTATTTTGATAAATTTATTGACCACCAAATTTATCAAAATAGTTGTAAGAACTACCCCTGTCGGGCTTCGTCAGGGCCGATCAACCTAAAACATGGTTCAAATTGGTCAGGTGAAGTTGTCATCTTTGTTTCAATTTGACAGCCCTGACGAAGACCTGCAAAGTGGGACGATACTTTGGTTAATAATAAATAGTTCTCTGCTACTATTTTAATACTTTTATTGACCGCCACTTGGACCATCATACAATTTAAAATTTAATTTTATCTACTTCATTTTTTCCTTAAGTACAGTTTTTTATTAATTAACATTTTCAATAGACAAATATTAACACTAGCGCATTGTTTACTTGGCAGAAGGGATTCCTTTCATTGAGGCTCACAATTTAGGTAACAGCACCCATTTTGGGCAAAAATATTTATGGAACTCTTGATGGTATAAAAAAAAAAAAATAAAAACCGCTTAGAGCGGTTGAGAATGTAAGAAAAAAAAACACTGCAAAGTAAATGCTGAAATGCACTGTATATTTATTATTTTAATTTAAAAATTTTTTCATTTTTAATATTTTGAGCTTTTTCTTTTTTTTTTTTTTTTTCCGAACCCTCTAAAACAGAAATAAGAAGTGAATTAGTAAGTGCATTACTGTAGTAGAAAATGTAATTCGTGTTGTGTCTTACCTTTTACTACCTTTGGTATTTTAAGGTTACCTGTTATATTTAATTTTACATATGAGCTATCCATTCAAGGAGCTATTTTGAGTCCGGAGGTGAGGGGCCTCCTCGTGATGTATCGCATATAAAATAAAAATTACAATAAAAATAAAAATAAAAATAATAAAGGCGATAGATAAGATGAAATAATAAGAGAAGTCAGAAATCGAAAGAAGTGTGAGGGAGGGGGTTGGGGTGCATCAGAAGATGGAGCTATGAGGTGATGTTAATAGGGTTTTTGGGGCCTTTCCTGCCCTGCCACCTAGCAGGAAGGGGGGATGGGGTGATAGACTGGAATACTGGATTGGATCATTTCATTTTTCTATTCTATTTGTATATATTTATATTTTTTTTTAAATATAATTTCTTCCCCCTATCGTGTATATTATAATGCCTGTTTTTAATATTTTCATTTTACACTACCTTTTATATATTTGTTACATTACCTTTTCTATTTTCTCTCCAAAATATGTTTCGTCTATTATATAATTTTTTCCTGGTCTAACCGGGCTGACATCGGTTTATAGTTTCCAATATATATATGACTCAGCCTCAAATTCAGGTAAATCACAAATCTTGGTCGGAATACCTATCCTGCTTCATCTCCAGGACAGGAGTATAACGTGCAGTAATTCGTGCAAAATATTTGTACAATAATTTTGTCCACTAGTTGTAATAATGTAGTTCTATGGGCCACCCATAGCTCAGTGGTTAAGACACAGTCTTACCAACTTGATGTTTATTGGCGGTGCCGGTTCGAATCCGGCCTGGGACGTTGACTTTTTTCATTGAGTGTCGGTCCCACAAAATGAAGAACTTTCACCCCCAACCATGATTAGGCAGTATAGGACTCCAATGGGAGTCTTGGCCGAAAAAAAAAAAATATATTTTATAAACCCAGTGTTGTAACTCAAGTAATCCACTTGATCAACAGCCACGACATTTATTCTTGCATTCAACTAACTAATATCTTTACGAAACCCACATCCCTACTGAAGAGTTTTATTTTCTAAAAGCATGCTCTCCATCATAGAGGATCAAATCATCCACTAATCAACGGGGAGCAGATGTTACAGTATGAATGATAGAGAACTTCATAAATAAGGGAATACCCTTGCCAGGCAGACTGATTCAGAAATACTGCTTAATAAGAAACTTCTTTTAGAACCAGGTATAAGGATTAAATCTAAATCCAAAATCTTTATAGAGTTCTACTACAAGGAAATTCCCGGAGGCTCCTCAAATTTTTTTTTCTGGAAAAATCCGTGAAGCGGCAGGTGGGTCTGTCGGATTCAGTTCCAATTATATTGATATGTATCAACAATACTGGATTAAGAAGAAATTAAACATAAGTAAATAAACATGCTGAACTTGAACAACTGCAGTTACCCATTCTCTTGCTTATGAAGTTCCCTTTCATCCATGCTGTAAGGAACACTAAATTCTTGATGCATAGTTGGTGATGTCCTATTATGGGGAGCATGTTTCAGAGCATAGGACACTTCGGTAGAGTAATAATGGTCGTGGCTGTTCTAGTGAAGAAACCTGGACTGATATTTTGATTCGAAACTCTTGGAGGCTGTGGAAGGTAAAAAGATTATTGAGGGTTTATATCATTCAGTGCTCCCATGGGGTTTATGAGGAGCAGTGTTTGAAGATTTTGACAAAGCATTGCTTTTAGAGATATTAGATTACTTGAGATATTAGGCTGGGTTTCTAAAATATTCTGATAGGAATTAGAACTACAATGGTATAGAGGACAAATATGACAGGTCAAATATCCCTGCACCATAAATATTCCGAAGTGGTCTTGTGTTTTTACCTGAAGTTGTGGCTGGACCAGATAAATATTGGAAACCATAAGATCGAATTTGAAGACTAGCTATAATAAAATCTACTGTTGGTTCAAAAGTATTCTTTTGAGCTGATCCACGCTCATTGATTTCTGCTATTCACAATTTAGTCAAGTGATTAAAAGTCAAAATCTGTATCTCTACAAGCCTTGAAGGGTTAGCAGCTCAGTACTTTGTAATGAAATACTCTTTCTTGAACAATGAATGTGCAAGGAGGTGCTTGCTCGACCACCTGATTTTTCGGTTCCGGGATGCTTTCCGAACCCACAGGGTTGACTCTCAGCTACTGTAACAAAATAAATAATATCTGCCACAGCAGGAATCGTTCCCAGGTCCTTAGAGTTAGTAGCATAGTGCCTTAGTCACTGAACCACTCCACTCCAGTGACGAGATTGGATTTGAAAATTTATTCTGATAATTTTTTTGTTTCTGATACTGTTAGACAAACCAAGACCCTACCGTAAAGGTTGTCTGACTTGTAGTTTTAACGTTTAGTTGATAACTTTATATTTGTTGTCGATGTTGTTGATTGTTACCTCAACAACCCTCTGGTCACCGACGCCTATGGCATGATAAAAGTAAAAAAATAAAATAAAAAATAAATATTTGTATAAATATTTTTAAACAAAAAATATAAATATTTTACTTTATATTTGTATAAATTTAATAACACCATATTTCGTAGACACAAATAACGAGTCATCTCAATCAACATGTTAATAGATGCATTTAGAAATTATTATGGAACAGTGGTAATAATAAATGAGATTTAAAAATTTATTTTTGTTGTTATAACTTGTTAAAATAAATACATATATCGTGAACATTACAATTTCGGGAATGTTATAACTGCTGAATTTATTTTTGCATCGGTTCCAACTTCTGTCTGTACTCCTGCATTAGCATTGTCTAGTCCACTCTATCTTCCAAGAAGTCCTGAGCCTAAGTTAAGACCTACTCCTGGCAAACCGGAGGACAATGCACTACCAAACATCTGGGATTCACTCTGCTTGCTTGTTTTTGTTTGAGTTGATGAAGATTCGCTTTGGCTAACTTTCATTCCTTGTGATACGTAAGAAGGTGATAGGGATACGGAAAGTCCAGGAGCAGCTCCTGCTGATGCTTGGCTGGATGCTTCTCCAGCACCTCCTTGTGCTCCTCCAGCAGTAGCTTGTGCTTTTCCTTCGGCTTGTGCTCCTCCAGCACCACCGGCTCCTGCTTTCGCGCCTGTTTCGGCCTTTACTGAGCCTTCTACACATGCAAGATATAAACCAACGGTGAATATTTTGTAATTACATTACACTTTTGTAAGCACAAATATACTATACAATACTTTGAAAAAATTATCTCTTTCAACGTTCTTTTCTAAAAATGACTAATTTCTTGATTGAAAATCCTATATGAAATTTTAAGAACTATCTAAGAAACTTCAAAGAACTATTTTGATTAAAGAAAAATCCGAAAGTATGGGATGAGTGTCTTATGTACGCATAACAGAACCTTCATTTATCACCTTACCTTGAGTTTAAATTAATCCACGCTCGTTTAAGAACAGATATTTCTATATTAACGGCTTGCAAAGAAGTGAAGATAAAACAAAATAAATGATTGTAAGCCGAAAAATCCACTGACATCGACTGCGTGCATGGCAAATCTTTTCCGAAAGTAGACAGTTTCAAATACATCGGCTCCACAATAATATCAATAAATGATCAACAGTCTGAGAAGACCAGCGTATAACAAGCGCTAACAGAGACTTCTTCCCTCTGTCTAGAATATTGAAATCTCGAAAAATCTCTTACCCACTGAAACTAAGTATAATGCTATGATAAAGCCAGATCTGATATAAGGCTGCGATATCTGGGCTCTAAGATACCCTAGGAAGGAGAATCGAGACATTTTTACGAAACGTCCTTCGTACAATTAAAGGAGCGATCTGGGATCAGAACCTTAATACAGGAGGAGAAGAACTAACAGTGGACTGCTTGCAGAGATTGGTCAGTCAATATATTATGATATGAAGACAATGAGGTTAAGATGGGCGGAACATGGTGCTCAAAACAATCCATCAGGATGCCTCTACACAACCATGAATGCCAGTATAGTTAACAAAATAACTTGTGGGAGCTCGAAAAACAAATGGATAGACAGAATCAAAAAAGATGTGAAAGATCTGCACGCAGCAAACTGGAAAGCAGTAGCCCAACATAGGCAGGGGTGGAGAAGGCTGGTTCGAGTGGCCAATGATCTACAAGGTCTCTATAGCCAACTGAAAAAAAATGTAACTTGATCAAAAACGTTACAACTGATTTTAAAAAAAATATGAAAAACCGATTCAACAAAGTGGCATTTCCCGTTAGTCGATTTTTATCGAAAAAGGTGTCACATGCCAAGCATATACCCCTCTGAATATGTAATTTCAATTTCGTACGAATTTCAGTTTTTGATCAGGATATAATAATATATTAATAAGCATATACGTATAGAGCGACAAGTACACGTACAAACGCCATTTTGCATGTCTTAATTATTTCAATTCAGGGGGGCCTCAAAAACTGGAATTCGAAATTTTTCACGGTAGCAATACTTCCCCATACTATATATTCCATATCAAGTAATTGAAAGACTTGCCGTATTAGATAAAACTGTTTACATATTGTTGTTGTGTTCGTTTCGATTATTTTGTAAATTCAAAGATTGATAGTTTCAATATCATTTTCTTTATTAATGATTTTAATTAGGATGGTTATAACTTAAATATTGGCTGATAAATTAAATTAATAGATTATACTAAATTATTTTTTCAATTATTCCTTCAACAAACTACCATAGAGAATAATAATAGTATGAACTATTTTTAGATTTGCTCCTTCCTCTGCTATTTTAAAATGGTCCTGGTATTCATTTAGTCTGTTAAATGGCACAAACGATTAATTAAAGCTAAACATTGATGGTATATGTTACCTAAAGGCTGATCAAAAGAGTAGTTATAGCCAAAAATTTATGGTAAATGTTACCTAAAGGCTGATCAAAAGAGTAGTTATAGCTAAACATTGATGGTAAATGTTACCTAAAGGCTGATCAAAAGAGTAGTTATAGCCAAAAATTGATGGTAAATGTTACCTAAAGGCTGAGCAAAAGAGTAGTTATAGGCAAAAATTGATGGTAAATGTTACCTAAAGGCTGAGCAAAAGACAGCTGAAGGAGAGCAACGACCAAGAAGATGAGCGAACACTTCATTTTGATGATCTGGCGACCTCAACCTTTGTCACTGTTTTTATACAGAGCTCCTGGTATCTTTGTATTCCTAATCCATTCATAATCACGAACATGAAAAATATTCCATTTCACGTTTTGCAATGACAAGTAGTAAACATTATTTTAATTTTGTAAGTAAAATATGTAATGGACATTATTTAGCTGCAATAAAGGAATATTTTTAATAGATTTTTATTAATATTTAAATATTCTTCAATAATGGCTGTTCTGTTTCTGAAGTCAAAGAGTAAGGTAATCCAATTTTAGGTCCAATGGAGCTCTTAATATAAATTTTTTCAGACCTTCATATGGTTCCTTCATTATTATATAATGATTAATTTTATGTCCTGATTTAATTTTTTATTGGAGGGAGCAGTACTATGGTATATACAGTCCAAGTACTGTGGTGTATACAGTCTAAGTACTGTGTGTATAGAGTCCAAGTACTGTGGTATGTACAGTCCAATTCCTCTCGAGTATATAGTCCGTTTTCAAATTTTAGGTGCTTTTTAAATATTACTCAACTTAACTACTAGCCTCCTCTTCCCGTTTTAAGTAAATATTTCAAAAGTGATACTGGGCCGTCGCTTCCTGGGGGTTTTAGTGGCCGCGATGGGTTGCTTTTGTTTGTGTGAATGATCTCTGCTATTTTGAGATTTGTCTTACATCGACCAACATATTCCCTATAAGTTTCTGGTATATATAGTACAAATACTTATAAATATCAAGTACATAGATACCAGATGTTAATTTGAAGGAGATGGTCAGGGCTGCGGTTAAGAAGAAAGAAAAAATATTATTCCACACAGCATTGATTATTCACAACTGTCTGCTGAGGAGTCTTTGCTTACATCTCTTCACAACATCCCTGATGAAGACCTACATCTTGACCGAAACGTCTGCAGAAAATAAATAATAAGTTTAATACTATTTTTTCTTTCTTCTTGACCGTTCCCTTCAAACTATAAAAATCATCTTTGCAGAAATTTCTTGATAGATCTGTACGGTCCTACATAGATCCACCCAACAGCCCTGATTACGACCTACATTGTGGGCCAAAACGTCGGTAGAAAATAAATAATAGTAAAAGAATACTTTCTTTACTATGACGTTGCTATTATTATGTCTTTTGCGAAAAATTGTAAGATCATTGCCCATCTTTGCAAACCACTCCCAAAACTCAGATTGACCACCATCCGGACTATCTTCCTACAATGTAGCTTATGAATGTTTAAACACATTGGTGCAAGGAACTTTTGGTATATTGTAATGACGGAATGTACTTGCAAGGAGCCATAACTTATAGAAGGTACCCAACTACAGATTTTTTCCTTTTTTCTCATTTAATTTTTCATTAATATTTTCTTTAATATTTTGTATTTTATTATTGTTTTTTATGGCTAACAATGAGATATTTTCATTTTTCAAATAAACAAAATAAATGGTACTTTAGGGGAAGATGGTTTTTAAATCCTCATTTAAGCTATGTCATACTATTTCAATGGGGATAATACCTATGATATTAAAGGCTGCCTAATTTAACAATGATATAACGAGTTTAATTAAATTCATTAGAACCTCTTTGAGAACATCAAAGTGAAGATAGGTCTGGTGGATTTACAGGAGAACCGTTACAGAGGATCATCCGAGAAAAATGGAATCGGGGCTGGGCGAATAGGCGAAAGGGGCTACCCCACTGAGTCTCATTGCTCCTCACGGGCCATGGGGTTTCCGTGTAAGGTTTCTGCACACGGCATAAACGTCAGCCTATACTCAACTCGTCGGGTTCCGGAGATTACCCAGCACGTCGAACTCGCCTATAACGCCTATGAGGCACTTGGAGCCAAGATAATGAGAGATTAAGTTCTGACGGAGAGCGAATTCCCGTAACCGATGAAAAAGAAAAATACCCGTGCTACAAGGTCCTTGGTAGAAGAAAGCTGTTGGCTCTACTCACTTCACCCAGGGAAGGAGACATGAAGCTGAAATAGCGAGGTCTCTGGATCAGCGAGGACAAAAGAGAATACTTTGTAGAAGAGCTAGTTGTGTGCACAGCAGTAAATTTTTTTTTAATACTATATTTATTGATAGATATTACTATCTGCCACACCTTTGCGGGTAATAGGTGTGAATAATGGATAATTAGTGATGAATGATCTCATTCATATTAAAATAGAATAAAATAAGAATATAGATAAATGAAAAAAAGTACATTAAACTAAATAAAATCTCTCTTAAAATATATACAAACAGAAGGATAAAGAAAAAAATATAATCAAACAATGTGCATGAAAAAAAAATATTGTCTAGTCACATTTATACTCTTATATACAATATTTACACAATCGACCTGATGATCACTTTATCTCCCACGTGGAGGGGTAGAGCAGAGCTCATAAGATCCCAACGCTTCCCTCTCGCCGCATTACTGATAATGAGCCAGTGGAGGCTGAGCAAGTACGCTTAAGGATATAGAAAATTAGGTAAATGGTTTCGATTGCAGCAATGGGGTCCAACCCACTGCTGGGAACATGCTTGTTAGGTATTGGTTAACTTGCATAGGGTGATAAGTAAATAATATTGGTAAGCGAAATTAAAAAATAGACGTGCTTGTTGTCAATAAATTTTTATTATTTTATTCTTCTTTTAGTCTATAATATATTGACAATATTTTCATTCCTTTAGAAAACATAATGTGTGCATTTACAGGGTCCCAGACGACGTATTTTTCCTAATGGGCGACGTTTTGGACATTTTCATCATCATAATCACAATCATTAATGTTCTGAAGAACTGTGTGAATAAATCTTCTTATATCTAAAATGTATCTTTTTTAGAGCTGTTAATATCCAAGCAATATTGCATGCATCTTATAAATTTCTTATAACTATTAACATCAGAAACAAAAATAAAATGAATAAAAAACCTCATTTAAGTTTTCTATGTAAGCAGTAAAGATTTTAGATCCATAAGGATGCTTGAATCAATGGTTTTTGGAAAATATATCATGTTCCAGTATTTCTTTTAATTTTGAAATTGGTCTCGGGGATATCCTTTATTATTTCACCTGCTAATCAATAATCTGATATTTTTAACCAACACAATGATAAATAATACGCAGAAAAGATGAACAGTATGATAGGTTCAAATCATTAAAGAACGTGTGTAAGAATACGTTTCTTTGTTCGTGGTTGTGCATAGATACTGCAATATCCGCCTACCGAGAGCAATTTATAAAAGCTCGGGAAAGTTTGAGGTCAGTAGTTTACTAAAATGAAGTACCTAGTTCACTTCCTAGTGCTAACTCTCCTTGAGTACTCCCAGAGCAAACCATTGGGTAACATTATTACTGCACTTTGAAATTCAAAAACAAATTTTAAATGTATTAATCAAAATCATTAAATAAATTGAAATCAAATACTTTATGAATACACGAATTTCCACATTAGAAATTTCTACGGTTTTGCATCTAATGGAGGCGGAAATCATCTATAAAATAGTTTGGTAGAAACCGTAATTTCAATGATGTTTTCCATGTCCAAAAATAAACGACTTATAGGCATACAGAATTTAATCTTCCTGATTATATTTATATATTTTTTTTTAGTAAATACACATTCAATATTTAAATTGAATTCATGAATACATAGATGAAGTGGAACGAGAAAAAGAGGTACTAGAACAGTACAACTTTTCAGAGGTAACTTTTTTTTTAGGCAAATGTCTATAATCGTTTAAGTAAGGTGTGACGTCCGTGATACTTTAGTCCTGTTTTTGTAAATAAATTCATATGAATTTAAAGTTCGTACGAAGTTAAACAACTTTATAAATACTTTTTATTTTTAATGTAGGCTTTAAAGAAGCTTAAAATAATTGTTTGGTCTTAGGTACACATTTCATATGAAGGCCATTTAATTTATCTATTTTTTACAGGAAATTACGCAGTAACGTCAGCAAACAGCGCAGTGCAAGCTGGAAATGGAAATGAATCTGTAATCCAACTACCTTCATCGTCGCAAGCAAGCGCTGAGGCAGAGGCGCAAGGAAAAGTAGAAACAAACCAACCTAATTTTCAAGAAGACATTAAAGCTGCATTAGAAAACTTAGACCTTTCTCCAATTCTAAAAAACGGAGAAGTTCAAGCGACGTTTAGTACAAATGAATCGTCGTTGAGTATATCAAACGGACATAATCAAACACAAATCGTAGGTACTGGATATATCACGATTCCAGTTTCATTTGTAGTAAAGAATGATATACAAGATAATGATGATTTGGCCAAAGGTCAAGAATCATCATCTTCAAAACAAAGCAAATCAGAAACGCAACGCGTCATCAAACAAGACCAAGAATCAGTGGCTAAAGGAGCAGCAACTTCAGAGCTCAATGGATCTGGATCATTAGGAACTAACAAACAAGACCAATCTTCTGAAGATGCACGAAAGAAAGTGGAGCTGCAAACAAGCGCAGAAGGGAAGGCATCGCAAGCTGGTAAACTGCAAGGTCAGGTTTC
>NW_027113737.1:305335-305751 GCF_000696795.3 Halyomorpha halys | reverse complement strand
AACTAGCTCTCAAGCCCAAGGATCAACATCTTTAGAACTAAATAAAAAAGACCAATCTTCTGAAGATGTACTAAAGCAAGCAGAGCTGCAAGCAACCGCAGAAGGAAAGACATCGTATGCTGGTAAACCCCAAAGTCAGGTTTCAGCAGGAACCCCGGCATCCAGTGCTTTAACTAGCTCTCAAGCCCAAGGATCAACATCTTTAGAACTAAATAAAAAAGACCAATCTTCTGAAGATGCAAAAAAGAAAGTAGAGCTGCAAACAAGCACAGAAGGAAAGACATCGCATGCTGGTAAACCCAAAGGTCAGGTTTCAGCAGGAACCGCGGCTTCCAGTGCTTCAACTAGCTCACAAGCCCGAGGATCAGCATCTTTAGAACTAAATAAAAATGACCAATCTTCTGAAGATGCACGAA
>NW_027113737.1:254610-302155 GCF_000696795.3 Halyomorpha halys | reverse complement strand
GCAGAACTACTGGCTGACGCCGAATCAAAGGCTTCTCGAACTGGTAAACAAGAGAGCCATTTTAAAACGGGAGCTGAGGCTACCGTTGCTCCAATTAACGCACAAGCCCTAGGATTAGCGTCGTTAGAAGTGAATGAACAAACTCAAGAATCAGCATCTTTGGAGCAAAACAAACAAGTTCAAGTATTAACATCATCTGGTGTGAATGCACAAGATCTTACTCAAATGGGTGCTCAGAATGGGGTAGGGCTACAGGATGTTTCAAAGTCCAATGAAGCTGGTAAGCTGAATGGTCAGGTTTCTTTAAGTACAGGGTCTACCAGTGCTGCCATGAACCCGCATGGTCAAGGATCATTTTCAGGATTTGATGGATTAGGATCGGCGGGTATTATCACACAATCTCAGACTGGAATGGCAACGGATCAAATTGCTCAAAGTCAGGGTCAGGTGATAGGAGGTATATTTGGTGCTCCAGTAAACTTTCTGGGTTCACGATCTGCTGAACTTGGGACATTGGGTATGGGTACACAAGCTCAGTCAGAATCAGGAGCGCAAGCTGGGTCCGGACTTCTAGCTGCAGGCTTTAACGGTGCTCTCCCGCTGCCTTTACAAATAACAGAAAGTGGAATGCAAGTTAGTCAAAATGAATCAAGCTATTCGTCTAATTCTACTTCTACCCAAGAACACATGGTTTCTGGTGGTGAATTCTCAAGTGTTCCACTTGAACTTACTCCTGTAAGCTTTACTCCTTTTGCAACCGGACAGGTTGAAGCTGATGCAGGTTTTGGTTTCGGTGCATGAACAGAAAATCTATAGCCTTACAAAGACTTTACAACCATTGTATAGATAGATATGTAGATTAATTTATAAAACACATTATTTAAGAAATAAATATATAGAAATGTTTATTTTGCAATCCCACTAAACTAATGAAAATTGTATTGATGAATCAATTTAATATATCATTAAACAAGTTAAATTTGATTTGTGAGGGTTTTATAGTGTGTTCAATCATTAATGAAATAAAAAAATAAAATAAATCTGGGCTGTGAAATTGAATAATTAAAGTAAATTCTTGTGATGATGCGGCCATGTTTTCTTTGAATTTTATTTGCTAGTTATTGATAACCTCTACCATGTGTGAAGAATTTGATTTGTTATTGGAGATGGAAAGATGGGTCTGAGTTGCTGATGACTCGTTTTTCATTTTTAATAATTAATAAGCAAGAAATTAAAAAAAAAATAAAATAGAAGAAATTATCATTTTGATTGCTTTTCTATTCTGAAGCCCATTTATGTAAAATAATTTTTGAAATATACAAAAATAAACCAATTTAACTATGTAAAAGACATTACGAAAAGTACAAGAGCCCAAGATAAGGAAAAAGCTGCAGATATAATAATTAATTGAAGTATATATTTTAATTTACAATTTTTTTCTTATTACTGAGCCACTTTCAACAATGAAATATGTTCCTTTCCACATGACCTTAATACTTAATCTGTTTATTAGATTTCTACAGTAGAATCTTCTATTACAAGAGCCCAGGGAAATGAAAAAATGCAGTTATTTCTCAGCGCAATTTTTTATTTCATGCGACGCTGTAAACGAATATGATTTAATTTTTTATAAAACAGTTTTTTTTAACCTACTCTCCTGAAATCGTCATTATGCTTTTGTTTTTTAAAATTGTTAGTAAATAAAAAATAATTTAATAGAATCAGTAATATTTCATATTCTTCAGAAAGGGACAAATCCATATTGGCATATAATCACCATGAAAAAATGAACATTTTCCGAGCTACGCTTAATTTTGCTGAGCTAACTTAACAGGTTTTCAAAGAATATGTAGGAAATTTCTTTCGGTATCTTATTAAAGTTTTATTCATTGAAATGTTTGTATTAAGAAAATGATTTCATATAACAGGTAAAAAAACATCTAGCCAATGGATAAACATCCGTCTGCCGAAGTCTGTTTGGAATTTTAACTAAAAATATAAATAACAAAACTTAAAACAAACTACGTTATATACTTTAAAAACAATAATTTTAATCAGTTAATAATTTAAAATAGCAATATAATTATAATAACATTCTTTATTTATTCTCGGATTGCTCCCTTAGAATAAATAAAGAATATGCAGGCGTCAAAATCAGGTTTTAGAGCCTTAGAGTAAAATACAAAATAAAAATAAAATTATAACACGTCATAAAGTATAATAGAATAATGAATTTGAAAAGATAAAAATGAACAACAGTAATTAACAGAATATATAAAATAAGAATAGAACAAATAAAATAAAACCATATGTCACATCATAAAACATAAGATGACTTACACTTCTGATAATAAATAAAAAGAATCAAATATAATAGATCAAATACAATTAAACTAAAAATAATAAATACTAAACTACAATTTCTGCTAATATACATATTTACAAGTATAAACGAAAATGTGAAAAATTAAAAACAGAAAATATATAAATCTTATCTAGAACATTCAATTTTTATTCTTCCGGAATTAGGTGGACAGAAGGTGATCGAAAATACGGGATTTGAAGATTGGAAGGATATTAGAACTACGAATGAAGGAGGGAATAGAATTCTATAGGGAAGAGGAACGGATGAGGAAAGATCTACCAAAGGCTGCGGTTCGATGTGGAGTTACATATAAGTTTGAAGGCCGTGAGCGAGTAATCCGGGAATGCAATAATTTAAATTTAAGAATATCAGAGATGTACGATGGACGGCAGAACTGGATAACTTGGTAGAGGAAAGAAGCAAGAAAATGTTTACGACAGAAGGGGGAGGGGGGTAAAGCCACTTCAACTCTTCATACAATAAAAGATATAGTGTTTATGATGAAAAAAACAAAGCAATACTGACAAAATTTGGTATGGCATTAATTCCTCAAATATTAACCAATTGAGCTGTTTCCAGTATCACCCTCGTACATAGTTACTAAAAGCTCACCAATTAAAGCCTTTTAATAAAGTGAATAATTGTTCCGAAGAGTCCGCTGTCCAAAATATTTTGGGCACCCAATAGGAGCAAAACATTTGGGCACGCAAAACATCTTGGAACGCAAGGTAAGGAATTCAGTGATATAGGAAGGTTTTATTATTTCTTAAGCCTTGGAAATAAGAAAATATTGACGTCGGAAAGAAGGATAAAGCCGTAGTAATTCATTGTAAGAGCCAGAGATATGCGTGCGTCTAGAAACCCCAAAAAGAAATCTTATAAGGAAATTCATGAGAGGTTTTAATTTGCCCTTAATTTTCGACTTCATGACTAAGTCCTTCAAACAAGTTACCGTAGAAGAGACAAGTAAATTGTGGGTTTTTAAAGATAATGTTAGATTTTCTTGATATTTCAGGTACATGCGTACTCCAGGATAGGTGTTGGTCAAAAGTGATGAATTTTTTAGCAGAATTTTGGAATGGGATAGGATTTTTGTTGAGAAAATGTTAAGGATAATCAGAAAGAGAATGTAAGAAGGGTTTAGAGCCGATGAGGATTGCTATAGTTTTTTCTACATTCAGCTGCGACTTGCTTTTCTCGGCTTAGTGACAAAGTATATTAATATCATCTTGCTTATGAGTTTATGTTTATAACCCGATCCCCTTTCTTCTATAAATGAAAAAATAATTAAATAAAGGAGGGTGAACTTCTGATCTCCCACCTCAAACTCAATCCGCAAAAACGTAAATAATAATAAAGACTTATTGAACTCAAAGGTTCGATGTCAGTACCAATCGCTCTCTACACATATCTGTTCAGAGACGTACTTCCAAACCCAAATAAACTTAATCAGTCTTAAAGCACTTCCAAATCTACGTTTCGGTCTATCCTTCGGACGTTTACCTCTCGGTTCTGTGTTTATTAACATTTTGGGGATCCCTTCGTTCCTAAGCCCAACAAACTTACATGTCAATCTTATTCTCTGCAATACTATAACCTGAATTATATTTACCAGGAGCAGTTCTCTCAATTCAAAAAAGATGTTTATTGGCAGCAGTGGCATACGCAATCCTAACGCACTACGTACCCTGTATGGCAGCAATACCCGGAAGGGGAAAAAAAAGTTCCCTCAATTCGAGGTTGAGCAGTCTTCTTAATTCTCTGGTTAACTCATCTTTTTTCGGTCCGAATATTTGAAAAAAAAATAGACAGTTTAAAAATAAAAATAAACACACAAGAAAAAGTTATCAAACCACAAAGAATGTCACAAGAAAAATTACAGTAAAGTTCTCATCATATGCACCACCAACACCGCTCGTAATCTCCCATCATATACAGAAGTATCAAATATTCCAATAATCTCCACTTTGGTATGCCAATAGAATAGGCTAAAGATTTATTCAAAACACCACCCCTTTATTCAATGCCCTAATTAAATATCGCCTGTATCGTCCAATTGTACCCATTTTGTCCAGTAGACGGAGCTAGCTAGGAATCGTGCCAAGGGGTCAAGGATGGTGGAGGAAGTTCTGACGGAAGTTGGAAAAGCTGGATCGAATAACATCTAGGACATAAGGGACGTTGAGGTCATGGTGTAAGGTTTTGTTGTTTACGTAATATGGATCATGATAATAATAATGATGTGAAGCCCTACGACCCATGAAGGGCGATGGGCTCAGTACTTTCTAAGGAAGCACTGTTTAAGAACAACGGTTATACAAGGAAGTGATTTGGTCCGAATCACGCTCAATCGCCAGATTTTCCCCCAATTAAGAGTATCCACTTTTATGAGGCTGGGTGGACCTCAGAAGGGCTCGATAACTCACAGGGTTGACTAACGGCTACAGTGTAAAAGAAAATAATTATCTCCCTAGCCGCATTCAAACCCGAGCCTTGGAGTTAGTAATATTGTGCCTTAACATAGTGCCAGCGCGCTCTCCCGCAAATTATAGTCAATAAAAATAAAATTACAAAATAAGAGGTCTCAACATCTGGTCATTTTGAAACACTAGACAATGAAAGAGCAGATAGGTCTCCTATAAAGGTTTTTCAGATAGTATCAAAAGTAGGTCCTGTTTGCCAACCCCTGGCGGCTATATAGAGTTGTCATCGCGTACTAATCAAGGTGGGAATGTCAAGATTCATTTTTCGAGACCACTGTTAATAAACACAGAACCGACAGGTAAACGTCTGAAGGATAGACCGAACCGTAGATATGGAAGTGCTTTAAGACTGATTAAGTTTATTTGGGTTTGGTAGGACGTCTCTGAACAGATATATGTTGAGAACGATTGGTACTGACATCGAACCTTCGAGTTCAATAAGCCTTTATTATTATTTACGTTTTTTGCGGGTTGAGTTTGAGGTGGGAGATCAGAAGTTCACCCTCCTTTATTTATTTATTTTTTCATTTATAGAAGAAAGGGGATTGGGGGACAATCTCGATAATCTACAAATTTATCTCTCCTACCTTCTTGCCGAACTCATAAACATAAACTCATAAGCAAGATGATATTAATATGCTTTGTCACTAAGCCGAGAAAAGCAAGTCACAGCTGAATGTAGAAAAAACTATAGCAATCCTCATCGGCTCTAGACCCTTCTTACATTCTCTTTCTGATTATCCTTAACTTTTTCTCAACAACAATCCTATCCCATTCCACAATCCTGCAAAAAACTAAATCACTCAATTTCTTTATGTTTATGTTTTGCGTGCCCAAATGTTTTGCTCCTATTGTGTGCCCAAAATATTTTGGGCAGCGGACCTGCTCTTCGGAACAATTATTCACTTTATTAAAATGCTTTAATTGGTGAGCTTTTAGTAACTATGTACGAGGGTGATACTGGAAACAGCTCAATTGGTTAATATTTGAGGAATTAATGCCATACCAAATTTTGTCACGATTGCTTTGTTTTTTTTTTTTTTCATCATAAACACTATATCTTTTATTGTATGAAGAGTTGAAGTGGCTTTACCCCTCCTTCCGTCGTAAATATTTTCTTGCTTCTTTCCTCTACCAAGTTATCCAGTTCTGCCGTCCATCGTACATCTCTGATATTCTTAAATTTAAATTAGTGCATTCCCGGATTACTCACTCACGGCCTTCAAACTTATATGTAACTTCCCATCGAACCGCAGCCTTTGGTAGATCTTTCCTCATCCGCTCCTCTCCCCTATAGAATCCTATTCCCTCCTTTATTCGTAGTTCTAATATCCTTCCAATCATCAAATACCCTATTTTCGATCACCTTCTGCCCACCTGATTCCGGAAGAATAACAATTGAAAGTTCAAGATAAGATTTATATATTTTCTGTTTTTAATTTTTCACATTTTCGTTTATACTTGTAAATATGTATATTAGCAGAAATTGTAGTTTAGTGTTTATTATTTTTAGTTTAATTGTATTTGATCTATTATATTTGATTCTTTTTATTTATTATCAGAAGTGTAAGTCATCTTATGTTTTATGATGTGACATATGGTTTTATTTTATTTGTTCTATTCTTATTTTATATATTCTGTTAATTACTATTGTTCATTTTTATCTTTTCAAATTCATTATTCTATTATACTTTATGACGTGTTATAATTTTATTTTGTATTTTACTCTATGGCTCTAAAACCTGATTTTGACGCCTGCATATTCTTTATTTATTCTAAGGGAGCAATCCGAGAATAAATAAAGAATGTTATTATAATTATATTGTTATTTTAAATTATTAACTAATTAAAATTATTGTTTTAAAGTATATAACGTAGTTTGTTTTAAGTTTTGTTATTTATATTTTTAGTTAAAATTCCAAACAGACTTCGGCAGACGGATGTTAATCCATTGGCTAGATGTTTATCCATTGGCTAGATGTTTTTTTACCTGTTATATGAAATCTTTTTTTAATAAAAACATTTCAATGAATAAAACTTTAATAAGATACCAAAAGAAATTTCCTACATATTCTTTGAAAACCTTTTAAATTAGCTCAGCAAAATTATGCGTAGCTCGGAAAATGTTCATTTTTTCATGGTGATTATATCCCAATATGGATTTGTCTCTTTCTGAAGAATATGAAAAAAATATTACTGATTCTATTAAATGATTTTTTATTTACTTAAAATTTAAAAAACAAAAGCATATACTTCAATTAGTTATTAGATCTGGAGGACTTACTCATGAAGTCGCAAATTAAAACCTCTCATGAATTTCTTTATAAGATTTCTTTTTGAGGTTTCTAGACGCACGCATATCTCTGGCTCTCACAATGAATTACTACGGCTTTATCCTTCTTTCCGACGTCAATATTTTAAGGGCTTAAGGCAAGAAATAATAAACCTTCCTATATCACTGAATTCTTTAACTTGCTTTCCTCCATTCACTCCTTGGACACCAGAACTCAACCAATTCATATTTATAATCCATTCCATAGAACTGCTTCCTTTGATAGATCGTTTCTTGTCTGTCCCTTCGTCTTTCCGTTTCTGGAACGCCATACGTGGGACACAGAGAGAGGGAGTCGACGTCCTTCCAAAGCTACGCAAATGGGTCCAAAAGGGTTAATCCTTTAACGGCTAAAGGCGGTGCGTGGATAGTGGACGGGTAGGTTCAACAGAACTAGGCGGGACTGACGAACCGTGAGTGCAAAGTTATTTTATAATATTATATTAATATATCGTTTCGATTTTCCAGCTCTAAACGCAGTCCGCATATATGCTGGAGAACTTGTGGCACGGATTTCACTACCCGTATACATGCGTGTATAAAGGCTTAATAGTGTTAATGCCACGTAAGAATCTGCAAGACCCCATAATCTGCGATATCCCTTTTGCTAATAATTAGGACTGAACGATTGCAAAGAAAATCACAAGGTCGTCCTTTTTAGGGTTGTAGAACACCATTGGTTTCATGCATCGCAGGTAACTCTTGAATAAAATGTTTCCATTGTTGGATTTATCCTTTATCCCCACTCGCAAGTTCTGCCGAGTGTCAACCTATTTACTTGAACAATGTAGCATCTTCTAGCACGATGAATTTGAAAGACCCTGTAGGGTTTAGTTACCCGCAGTAAACTGTCACAAGCCTGCTTTCCTGCTTTTAGGGGTTTTCGCTTCTGGGGGGAGGGAGAGGGGAGCTTCC
The DNA here is from genome assembly GCF_000696795.3 of Halyomorpha halys. Taxonomy (NCBI): domain Eukaryota; kingdom Metazoa; phylum Arthropoda; class Insecta; order Hemiptera; family Pentatomidae; genus Halyomorpha; species Halyomorpha halys. The sequence continues at coordinate 294,060 of NW_027113737.1, read as the reverse complement.
CTCAGAAAGGCAGATACTACTCCATTATAAAAAGTCATCGTCGACGGATGTCTGAGGTCATGGTAAGCGTCACCGACACGACTGAGCCTACAAAATCAGTACCAGTGTACTCACCTGGTCCAAGAGAGATCTTGCGCTGAAGTAAAGATTAGCTGTAAATTTAATCATATTGTCCCACTCCTATGCCTCGGCACTTCCAGCCATTCTCAAAGTTACTATTGATTAACAATTTCAAGGAGGAGTGGAATCATAAGAATAATAGAAAAAAGTATAAAAATTTATCCCTTTGTCGGTATCTAGGAAGATAATTCCACATAATAAAACGAAAAAACATTATAACACATAACATATTTCACACTTGAAACATTTTTTTAACACTTGCAAAATTGATCAGATAACACATGATTTAAATTATTAAAAATATAAATGATAAGATTTACTGATACTGATTGTCAGTCCATACTGTTGTAGGCGCTGGAAAACAGCTAAAATTGTTTTGTTTTTTATAGACTCGGTCATTTTCATAAGCAATTAAAATATCATCTAAATAAGCAAAAATAAAGTCTAAACCTCTGAGAGCGTAGTCCAAATGGCATCACATTAAATTTAAACAACCCAAATGGCGTTATATTATTCCCGACTTCTTCTTACGCAATTGGCATCTAATAATATGCTTGCAATAAATCGAAAATTCGAATTACTTTTCGTTCCTGGCAATATGACACTTATATCATCCATACAAAGAATAGGGTATCGAACAGGTGTAGTCCTATCATTTAAGCTCCGATAATCGCCAAAGATTCGCCAAGAGCCATTTTTTTTATTCACCAGATTCAATGGGCTACTATGGGCTATCACTGAGAGTCTGATGGTTGAATATTATTTTTTCTTCTTTTTCGGCCAAGACCAAGAGTCCTATACTGCCTAACCCATGGTTGGGGGGTCGAAGTTCTTCATTTTGTGGGACCGCCACTCAATGAAAAAAGTCAATGTCCCAGGCCGGATTCGAACCGGCACCGCCAATAGACATCAAATTGGTAAGACTGAGTCTTAACCACTGAGCTATGGGCGGTCCGTTGAATAATATTGTTATTTAGAAAAAATTGAAATTCCCTTTTGGCTGTCATTATCTTTTCAGAGTTTAAACGTCGTGCTATGCAGTAAATAGGAGAACGTCTGTTGTTAAAATATGATGAGAAATATTAAAATATGATTGAATTGTTTAGGTCGCAATTTCGGTTTTGTTAATTCGGAAACATATCCAATAATGCAGTGTACTGATTTTTAGTACCAATGGAATCCGTTCCATAAACATATAATTTAGTTTTATCATCAATCATTTTTTTATTTTTGAGATCAATTAATAATCCAAATTCTTTAAGAAAATCTGCGCTTATAATGCCTTTTGAAGTATTAGCAATAATAAACGGCCATTGAAAGTTTCTTCGGAGCCCCAAATCCAAATTTAGAATTTCGGTACCATAAGTTTGAATTCCAATACCATTAGAAGCGTACAACTTGTATAGTGTAGCTTGGTTTTTACTGTTCCATGGTATAACGAAGACATCCGCACCGCTGTCAACCAAGAAACGAATTCTTGATTGTCTATCCTGTACAAGAAGTATGTGATTGATACTTGGGCTTATATCGGTGGTAGTACAACGCCCTTCATTGTTACTGCCTTTGGGAGTTTCCCCCTACATTCCATTTACAAGACCGCTTACATTTTCTGTATAATATTTAGAGCCATATTTAAAATGGTAATTACAAAATTTGTCTTTTTCGCTAAACTTTTCACGACTCTTCCTTTGAGACCTTGAACGAGAACGAGATCGTAATTGTATAATTTTTTTTTTTTCATTTTAGAATTTTTTGTGTTAAGTTCACTCAATGTGATTTTAGAATTACAATTATCTTATCTTCCTCCCGACTAATTTTGTTTATTGACTGCTTCGGTCCAATTTCCATTATTTTATCGCCAATTTCGGCGAATTTTTCAATGCCGTCCTCGGAGATTGCCAAAATACAAGTCACAAATTTCAGTGATTTGTCTAACCATAAAGTACGTAGCAGTTTATCTGAAATTTCTGAATCTGCCAAATTTTCCTTAATAAATGTGATGGTTTTAAATAGCTTATTTGCAATTCGTTAATCAACCTACGAATTTGGCTGTCAGAAAATTCACGGAAATATTTTATTAAACGTTGTTTCGCCATATTGTCTTCGTTGGTATCCAATGTCGTAAATATTTTCAATACTGTTTAAGTCCAATTAAGTGATTAGTCATTCGTTATTCCGACTAATGTAAATTGGGCCTCTACTTGCTTACACCAAATATACACTGGCTTTTCTGGCCAACAAGGTGGCAACTTTATTGACACACGATCAATTGAGGCGGTGGGAACGTCACTAAGATCGCCGTCTTCGTTAGGCATGGTTAAGCCAATTTATAAAAAAAAAAAAAAAAAAAAAAAAAAAAAAAAAAAAAAAAAAAAAAAGATAATAAAATAAATACCTTTTTATTTCATATAACACCAATTAAGTCCAATAAAATATTCTTCATGTTCTTTTAAATGGGGGCAACCAGTTGTCAGTATCTAGGAAGATAATTCCACATAATATAATATAATAATAAAACGAGAAAACATTATAATATTGAAATATTATTTTTGTGTGTGAACACTTGAAACATTTTTTTAACAATTGCAAAAATCATCAGAAAACATGATTTAAATTATTAAAAATATAAATGATGAAACACTACACGTTCATAATACAATTTTAATTAGGATATTATCATAATATACAACATAAATCCTTTATACCAATCGATAGAGAATTTTTTTTCTGAACCTGACTATGTATGTACTAAACTCAACGACATTTTTTTTATTTAAATCCTTTATACTTATCATTACATATTTTTTTTATTATAATTGATAAACAAACTTTCAAATAAGAATTATAATTATATTTAATCATATCTAGCATTTTACATTTAAAAAAATAGAGGTTACATATTTTTTAAAGTTTACTCTATAACTCATATCACTGTTCATGTTACTTTCGTTAGTTTCTTTCAGTTATATCTTTGCCTGGTGGAAATGACGAAAAGCAACTTTATCATTCTTATTTAAAAATATTTTTGAATTCGTGCTCCTGTACTTATATTTTTATAATTATATTTGCTACCGAAAGGCGTGCTACTGAATATAATTTTGGTACGTGATAATGCAATATTCAATTAGTGAGAACTACTTATAAAAGCGAGGGCAAAAGGTTGGGGGGCTGGTAGTTGAGAAAAATGAAGCATCTATTGATCTTCATACTGGTGGCTCTTTTTCAAAATTCTCAAGGCCAATCTTTGGGTAATTATTTTAAGATTTCCTTTTTTTTTTTTTTTTTTTTTTATAGAATTTTATGACGTTAGAGATTCATGTGTTTCTAGCCTATATTCTTGAAATGAGAAAAAAACAAATACAAAAATAGCCCGTAAATGTCAATATTCGAAAAGTTTTTTTAGGGATATCATACAATTTAAGGAATGCTTGTTAATGTAGATTTGAAGAAATGTTGATGTTCATTAAAATTTTTCTCAACATTTCATAAACAAATGGCGGTAACATTTCGAACAAAAATACTTGATAAGCAGTCTTCCACTAATACCATATAAAAAAAGTTATTCCTCAAAATTAAATATTTTATTCCAATCTTAAATTTTAAAAACGAAAATTGTAATATAAATTTTAAAATTTTATGTTATATATTAAGCTTAAGTGCATTGCTTGAACTCTCTTACATCTTCTAACTCTCTGTCATCCATTTCAATATTTTCCTTCCTACTTATTCTCAGTTTATCTCATTATCTCATTTTCCTATTCTACTCAGTAACAGATGCGGTGCACAGAGCAATACACTATTCCTGAGCCCCCCTCCTCCCCGCACCCCTCTCCCCGTTCGTCGGTAAAGGTCTGCCTGAGGGTTTGGATAGTATGGAATACACTCCAATTGGAAGACAGAGTCTGTGGGCTCCTGAAACTATAGATTCACCTCTAATATATGTCATTTATTCATTTTTTTTTACGGAAACCTGGACAATAATGAGACCAAGTACCCTAGAAAGCGAGTCAAGATATTTGACCGGAAAGACCGCCGTACAATTCCAGGAGTGATCTTAATAAGTGGAGGAAATGAAGGCAAGGAGGTTAAGATGGGTGGGACATGTTGCTAGAAGCAACCCATCAGGACGCTGGGACTTCTACACAACAATGAAAGCCAGTATAGTTACCAAGAGACCATGTGGGAGGCCAAAAACCAGATAGATAGACAGAATCAACAAGATGCAAAAGAGCTGCATGTAGCAAACTGGAAAGTAGTAACCCAAGGCAGGCTGGCGAGGAGAAGGCTGGTTTGAGCGCCCAATGATCCACAGGTCTATGGATTTCTGTCCAACAGAAAAAAACAAAAATTCCCATTTGAAAAGACTTTGCCAAACGTTGAACTACTAATATACAATTGGAAAGTACTATAATACACTTTCCTCACTGCCCAATTTAAGTTCCAAAAGAAAGGAGAAGCCTTAAGTCTTTAAAATACCAAAAAATAAATAATCAGTCAACATTTCATCAATTTAAAAATTTTCAGGAACCAAAAATCATGACGACAGTCTAAATATGTATATTAATAATATTTATATGTGATTGTTGTATCTATGTTTCATTGAAGTTCATTAATATATTTGAATAAGCCAAAACGCTACCAAGTTATTACCTAAGGATGTTTTAATTCAAAATAAAAAACTATTCTAATTCGTATAATTTGTAGGTCTTGGAGGTGGAATTACAGCAAAAACTGAGGCAGGAGTGAATTCAAATGGTTCATCTTCATCAAATGCACAGTTAAATCTTGGTGGAACTTCAAACCGCGAACAACCATCACAAGGGTCAAAATCAAAGTTAACAACGCAAGCAGGAGGAGAATTTCAAACTGATGCACAATCAAATAGTTCACAGGATTCTGCTCGTGTGAAGGCTCAAGCAGAAGTGAATACACAATCGGGTTCCGGGACGCCTCAGGCTCAAGCCGGTTCAAGTGTACAGGCAGATTCCCCATCATCTAAGGTTCAAACAGGAGCAAGTATACAATCAGGCTCTCAGCGACCTCAGGCTCAAGCCGGTTCAACTGTAAAGACAGATTCCTCATCATCTAAGGTTCAAGCAGGAGCGAGTGTACAATCAAACTCTCAGCGACCTCAGGCTCAAGCGAGTTCAAGTATACAAACAGGTTCTCCATCATCTAAGGTTCAAGCAGGAGCGAGTGTACAATCAGGCTCTCAGCAACCTCAAGCACTAGCAAGTTCAAATGTACAATCTGGTTCTCAATCATCTAAGGTTCAAGCAGGAGCAAGTGTACAATCAGGTATACAGCAGCCTCAAGCTCTAGCCGATTCGAATCTACAAAGAGAGTCCTGGCTACCTCAAGCTCAAACAGAATTTAATGGGCAGGCTGGATCCTGGTCCCCTCAGGCTCAAACAGGAGGGAATGTACAACAAGGAGGATCCAGACAACCTCAGACTCAAACTGGTTTTAATGCACAGACTGGATCCTGGGCAACTCAGGCTCAGGCAGGAGGAAACGTACAACAAGGAGGGTCATGGCAACCACAGGCTCAAACAGGATTGAATGGGCAGGCTGGATCCTGGGCTCCTCAAGTTCAAGCAGAAGGAAATGTACAAGGAGGGTCTTGGCAATCTCAAGCTCAAACAGAATCAAATGGACAAGCTGGATCCTGGACTCCTCAACCTCAAGCAGGAGGAAATATACAACAAGGAGGGTCATGGCAACCTCAAGCTCAAACAGGATTGAATGGACAGACTGGATCCTGGGCTCCTCAAGCACAAGCAGGAGGAAATGTACAACAAGGAGGGTCATGGCAACCTCAGGCTCAAACAGGATTGAATGGACAGGCTGGATCCTGGGCTCCTCAAACTCAAGCAGGAGTAAATGTACAAGGAGGTTCATGGCAACCTGAGACTCAAACAGGATTGAATGGACAGGTTGGATCCCGGGCTCCTCAAGCTCAAGCAGGAGTAAATGTACAACAAGGAGGGTCATGGCAACCTCAGGCTCAAACAGGCATGAATGGACAGGCTGGATCCTGGGCTCCTCAAGCTCAAGCAGGAGTAAATGTACAACAAGGAGGTTCATGGCAACCTGAGACTCAAGCAGGTTTGAATGGACAGGCTGGATCCTGGTCCCCTCAGGCTCAAGCAGGAGGAAATGTACAAGCAGCTACCTGGTCACCTCAAGCCCAAGCAGGAGGAAATGTACAGTCAACTTCTTGGCAACCTCAAGCTCAAGCAGGAGGAAATGTACAAGGAGGTTCTTGGCGACCCCAGACTCAAACAGGATTGAATGGACAGGCTGGATCCTGGATTCCTCAGGCTCAAGTAGGAGGAAATTTGCAAGTAGGATTTCAAGCCCCTCAGGTTCAAGCAGGAGGAAATGTCCAACAAGGAGTTTCCTGGCAACCTCAAGCTCAAACAGGTTTGAATGCACAAACTGGATCCTGGGCTCCTCAGGCTCAAGCTGGTGGAAACATACAAGCAGCTTCCTGGCAACCTCAGAGTCAAGCAGGTGGGAACATTCAAGCGGGCTCTAGACCTCAGTTTCAAACTGGATCAGTAGTGGGTGGTGCTGCTGCTGGAAAAGATGATGAAATTCTGGAACAAATTTATGCTAGTAGACCATCTTTAGGTCCATCTTCTTGGCCTACAGTCAGCTCAGATGGCAATATTGGAGCTCAGGCAACTTTAGGGGTGAAAAATAGTGAATCAATTGAAAATTTCAGACCCTCACCATCAATTTATCAGGAAACTCAAGCTCCAGAAAGATTTGGTGATAGGCAAACTGACCTAAGACCGGCCAGCCAAACAAATATACAAGCCCAAGCCTCTACTTCTTCTGGATTATCAGTTTCTAGCAGACCAGTTTTAGGGCAATCATCCAACTGGCAAAATAATATTAATGCAGGAGTTCAAGCTGGTGTAGGACAGCAAATTGGTGGATTGACTGGAACTAATACACTCTCTTCTCAGCAACAAATACAAACAAAAGGATCAGCACAAGCAGAAATAGGAATGGATGAACACAAAGGTGGTCAGTCCACATCTCAAATTCAAGGGCAACTTGGAATTGGTACATCGCTTTTAAGTGTACCAACTGTTAACCTGGCTTCAACACAAACAAGTGCTTCTGCTGGAGCTCAAACAGGATCAGTCTTACAAAATGGTGGATTCATAGGAATCGTTATACATCCCAGTAATCAACAAGCCCAAGTTGGAGCCTCATTAGCTTCTGCTAACCAAATAAATGCCCAAAGCCAAGGATATTTGTCTACCAGACCGTCCCGACAAGCTGCGCAAGCTAATGCTAATGCTGCAGCTCAAACAGGTTTGGGATTGCAGAATGGTGGATTCATTGGACTTTATATACCTCCAAATCAACAGCAATCTCAAGCACAGATTCTAAATGATAGCCCAATTGGTGGATCAGCTTATGGAAATGCTGTTGCTCAAAGCCAAGTGTCAGGAGGAGGAAGCTTAGGAGGTAAACCTAATGGATCATCTTCTGCAAGTGGAATTCTTGGTCTTGGACTTGCTTTATAATTAAATCTATATTTAGATTCACCAAGTGAATCCTATTGTTTCCCATCTTAAAACACTGTCTGGACCCCTTTAAGCAGTGTTAAAACCTTCCTTCCTGAACATTAAAAATTAAATTAAATAAAACCTGTTATACGTAATATTTTTGCTTTCTATGTGATTATTTAATACCTTACATTCATGACTAAAAATTTACATCAGCTTAAATCATAAAAAATGAGAGATAAATTTAACTACCAGCAGAATTAGAAGCATTGCTAACAAGATAAAGTGATAAAGAAAAAAAAAAAGGAAAACCTAAATCTGTTCCTGACTAATAATTTTTTTAGTTATTAACAACTTAATTTATTTAAGTTACCTTATTATTCAAACATTCATCTAGTTTTTTTTTTTTTAATTTCTAACTATTCTACAAACAATAATCCCTATTGTAGACCAGTTTTGTTTTTTAATTGTTCATTAGAAGTATGGTATAAAAGCTGTTATGCTCATACTTATTCACAGTTCATATACCATACTGATTCTTGACAAATTCGTAACAGACATGAGAAATAAGTTTTCAAAACCTGTAAATATTTATAATATATAAGGCAGGAGCATATGCAAATTTTTCACTGGCAGGGATTAAATAAAAATAATGCAAGTATAACTCAAAATACATTCTTCACAGTACATAATCTATACTCAAAATACAAACCTTTTAGTAGGTATGGAAATCATATATTTTTTTTTCTATGTTTTGGAAGGAATGGGAATAGATTCCTTTGATTTCATCACAGTTAACTAATTTCTATTAATCAGTAACTTCAATGTAAATGAAACCAGTGGTTGAAGCAATTTAATATAAATAACTAGCAAATGAGCTTATTTTAATCAATAATTAAAACTTTATTGAGTATACATTTCCTGTGATATACTGGCTCAACTACAAAAATGATTTTGTATTATACACTATTAGTGTACCCACTTTGACTAGAGGGTCTTCCTGGAAAACCACTTTAAAACACAATTTTTAGTTGTTGATATTTTCTTTTCTTTTTATTTAAATAAGCGTTATTTAATCTATAAAATGTGATATTTAGCCAAATAAAGTTTAAATACCAGTTTTGTAACTATGATGATCATTGTCATCACTTGTGTATTTCATTGAATCTATGCATACAATGAGCTGATACATTAATATTTTTCGGTTTCGTTTTAACTGAGTTTCTGAATATGGACTCTAGAAAGTTGTTCAGTTGTGCACCACATTTTCTATAAAAAATTAAGACAATGTAAAATAATCCAAAGTAATGTAAAAAAAAATTTTTTTTAATTAAAAAACTTTTGAACAGGTAAAACATGTTATTGAAAGTGTATAAAATAAAAGAATACAAAAGTAAATAAATTTATATACTTGGAAAAATAAATTTGATGGAAACAAATTTTAAGGAGTGTAAAAATCTTCAAAGATGCCAGACACAGAATGATCATAGCTGGTGGAAGCTAGGATAGTGTTAAACACAGTTCGGAACAATCCAAGGTAAATGGGAGATGTTCGAGCTCTCCCAAACACTCCGAACGCAAGCTAAAAAAGTGGTCATCCTTGACAATAGCTTATTGTCAAATGTGCTCCAATGCCCCATAGCTTGTCAATAATATGTTGTCAACTCCAGTCAAAATGTTAATGCTTTTATTAACTTAAGTTTACAATGATTGATAAAGATATGCTTATCTCTAGGGTACTAGGAACATTAAAATAAAACAATATTGTTCAACATAATTTATATAATAAAGTGTAAAAATGTATATTTATATGGGAATGGAACATTACTAATGTGTTATGATTTAATTGTATAAAACAGCTAATAGTAGGAAAGTGTATTTTGATTACTCCGTTTTCATAAATATATTATTAAAACACTGTTGAAAAATACCAGGTTTACAATAGAATAAGAAAACGTTACAAAAGAAAAAAAAAAGTGAACATTATTGGAAGACAACACAGTCAAAATACATCCTCGTAATATATATATCTATATATATATATATAAAATAATGAGTAGTAAAAATCATATGTGGCACATTACAAAATACTGGGACTTATGGAAATACTGTATTTATAACATAGTTTCGTAGGACAATCGATTTTTATTTCCTTAACTTAAGAAAATATGAGGCGACTCTATTAAAAACAATATTATTACTTGAAACAGGTGGGATTTGTTTCTAAAGATTTTGTATTATATTAATTATATTTAAACATTAATGGAGTTATTTGTTTTAAATTACAATTGTATAGTTGCAAATCATTCGGAATAGCACCCTATAATCAGTAAAAATCTCGTTTAATATTAAATATATTTTAATACTATTTGTAATAATAATAATAAGCTAAAAATTAAACAATTTTATACAAAAACAGTCTATTATTAGGTAGATCCTATGCATATTTGAGACTTTTACCCAAAGGGTTGAGGAAATAAGTGACTAAGTTTAATTTTAAAGAGCGATTCCACACTAGACTTATTTATAGAAAGTATATTGTGTTCCCTTCTCAGTAATATGCAAGTTTAAAAAAAAAGACTTTATGCTTAGTGTAATATTTCAAATTCTAGCTATTTTCTAAAGAGATGATTTATAAGATTATGAATGAATAAATATGACAATATGATCTAGAATGTGTATGCTTGGGAATCTTTTAGAGGAGTACACCAAGTGGAGCTGAGAAATAAATAGATCAAGTTATGTCTCAAGACTCGAACATGTCTGAAATAATATTTGAGAAAATGTTGGAGAGAAAATTATTTATAAACAAAAGAATGTTGGAGCATTCCAATAGCATGTTTTTTGCTAATTCAATTTTATTTTCCAATAAAATAAATTAATATTATTTTTCACATCTGAATATATAAAAAATTATACTAGTATTCAGATTTACAGCATTATTATTTCTATGATTGTTTTAAGATGTTACTAAAGCTAGGCTGCCTAGTGTGAAAGACGCTTCAAGTGAAATAATTAATATTCTTTTTTTTTTTTTTTTTTTATTGAATGTTAAAAAAAACTAAATACAAATCATGTGGAATATATTTCTTTTCTTCAAAAATCTGTTATATCTAATAGAGGAGTAGAGATTTGCTGAGTTGTCGACTATACAGGATTTACAGTAATTAAGTACAAGCGTTAAAAATAGCCAGTCTCAAGGATTAGGGAAAAATCTGTAATTTAATTAAATGTACATCTTCCTTAAAAGTTATATACATTTTTCTCTTGATAATTGAGCCTTTTTTTAGTACTCACTCAAAATAAGTAAATTCAATAAAATTCTTCATATTGTTTAAATAAGATTTTTTTTTTTAACATTTTAGATATCAAACAATAACATTTTATGTACAAATGAATTGATATTCAACTGCAATAAATTCATGAATATAGAAAAAAATAATAGAAAAAAAAAAGAATTTAACAAGGAACACAGCACACAGTTTAACTTTTTACTGACCTGCAATAATATATATGTATCATAAACTGACAACTATGATAATATTGACAGCGAATATATTTATATAAGTTAATATTGATAAATATGTGCAAAATGGTAAAATATGGAAAATAAATAAACTTTTGAGATTCATTAAAACTAAAACCTTATAACAAACTATGGATTTAATTTATTTTTTTTTGCACTTATGTATCAATATTAAACATAATTAAATTTCAAGCTATGCATTGAAATCATTATTGTTTTCAAATTCGTTTCTATAATTAAAATAATGGCACATAATCTAAATAATTTTCAAAAGAGCCCTACCTAAGATATACAAAACTATTATTTAAATAAATTTAACCACTAAGACAATATATTAATACCATTTTAGAAACTAAGAAAACTTTTTTTTCATGTTTATGAAATAATATTATATGTTATAATGATTATTAATTTTAATAATAATACTGGCTCCCGAAGTGAGGGATAAATATGTAAAAATATAGCTGAAATAAACTATAATGAAAAAAGGATATAGTCTTTTTTGTTCAGACTTATGACATATTTCAAAATAATTTTAATGAATTGAGAATATGTTTTCAATTTTTTAAATTATTAAATTTTCGACGTACAATTTCACCTCAAAGCATATTTTCTTATAAGTACATGCATGCAATTTATGTGTCATGTCCTTGGAAATATCACAGCTATAGTTTCAAGAAACATTGATATATGTCAAATTTTTAAATATTAGTATTTCAGCTCAAAAAACCTTTGTGTCTTTAAAGAAAAAGGTAAAGGAATTTAATCACTCACTTCTACAATTCTTAAATAACAAACAATAAACTAACAATTGTTTCACACCCAATATCAGACAAATTTTATCCTGAAATATAAAAAAATATAGTTTCATATATTTTTCATATTCAAGTATTTGTTCTTTAAAAAATCTTCATTAATTAAGTTAATTAACAGATTTTCATAAAGCTCATAAACTCAACAAGATGTCATATATAAATATATTCGCATTAATCACAACTTCAATTTTTTTCTTTTATTTGTAATAAATTTATAATCAAGGCAAACGTTTTAAAATGATTTTCACATCATTATCAATAAAAAGCATGAATAATATAATATATTATTTATAGGCATATAACATAAACTATTTTTAAAATATTGTACAAATAGTTTTAAAAAAATAAAAATACCACTTTTTGAAAGTGGTTAAAATTGCATGGTAATGTAAACAGCTCGTTGGTATAAAGCAGACACAGTATTTTGCCAAGTAGTATACATATATATAATTTTTTTTTTTAAATTCCTTAACCAACAAACAGATATAGCTCCCAAAATTTCTAAAAAAGGAGTATCACATAATATAAAAATTTGATCATTTCTGAATATATTTTATAATTTTTTTTTAAAAATTAAATATAATACACAACAATTAAATCACAGATTTTTTTTTTTAAATATTATCATACAACTTCGATACCTTGGCAAATAAATAGGGTTTATACCCAAACGAGCGGTTTCACCATCATTAATAGAACAATTGATATATTATAAAAATTACATAGAGTAAAAAAAAAATTAAAAACAAAAATAAAAAGAATTTAACAATTTTTTTTTGTTATTTTTTGCATAATGTCTCAAATTCTTTATGAGCTCATGAGGATTTTACAAACCACTCAATAAGCTGTTTAATTTTATGTACTTATAAAATATATACACAACTGAAAGAGGATGATTGGGCGATATTTTTTTTAAGAACATAAACATTAAAACTAAGAATTATCTTAAATTAAATTGACGTCCATGCGTAAGTACATGATATCCATTCGTATATCTGATCAGTTTAGCATGGTGGACCTTGATATGAATCCGCTGCGACAAGGCACATTGAAGCTGCTCAACCTGAATAGAAATAAATATTAATGATGAATGAATGTATATAAATTTATAAATATAAATGATATTAATGAAATAAATCAATCTAATATAAAATATTGATCAAGGCAACTAACAGAACAAAACAAAAGACTATTAGGTCATTTATGTTATTTTTATATTTATTGCTCCTTATTTTTAAATGTTTGTAACTTTTTAATAAGTAACACATATATATATTTATTATTTTTATTTAAATGATTTTTTAAGCATGTATATTGAGTATTTTTTTTTAGATTTTAATTAAATTGAATTGTGCATGACCATATAGGATTATTATATATGCATATATTAAGAATTTTTACTATTTATTACACTAGGAGAGAATTAGATTCAGATATACATATATATACGTTAATAATAGAAGAAAAAATGAATAATTTTGTAAAAAAGGTAATGAAAATATAATAAAAGAAAAATATTAAAGAACTAAAAGAAAAAAAAAAACAGTATTATTATGCATTTTAATATTTAATATCTATGCCTAAGCATTTTTCCAACAAGTTTTAGTAAGCTGTTTACAGCAACCCAATGCAGTTAGGTGCCACTGCTTTTTTAAATAAAGTGTTTCTATCTTTATCTGAAACTAAAAAGCAATGATTTGTTTGCCTATATGCTTTATAATATACAAATTTCTATGGGAAAATAACATTCAAAAAAATCAAGGCAGAATAATCAAAAAGTTTTTAAAAATTGATATGGATGTAAAATTGTATTTAACATGTCCTAGAGGATCGTCAAATTGGCAAAATGATGGACTTATAAAGAAATAAAGATTGTTTTGAGACTTGAGTTGGAAAAAAATTATTTAATTTAAACAAAAATGTATTTAAATTTTATTTGGCTAAGTATAGTATTTTATACACTATTTAATGCTTATTTCTATTAAAAGAAAAGAAAACATCAACAAAAAACAAATGCCAGTAAGTGGTTTTTCAGGGAAGCTCTCAGTGTCAAAGTGTCAAAACAACCAACACAATCATCTCCATGATTGTTATCTAACCACTCAATATTAAATGAATCGATAGGAGCAAGTATGAAATGTGTTGGGCAACAGGAACAAACATTAAAAGTTAGTTCAGGTGATATATATAAACAATGGGACAGTTTTAGAAGTGATGAATCATTTTAAACAGAGAAGTGTTAGAGGATCTATCATTATCATAGAACTCATAAATCAAAACTTTCAACATAAAAGCAAATAGAAGATTTCATTATACAACAAAGCTTGTGTAATCTAAGTTATGCTCATAAAAAAATAATACATAAATTAGATTATAAAAAAAATAAAAGGAAAGCAGAAATTAATTTGTATAATATAACTAAATTAAGTAAATGCTAGTAAAAGACAAGAATTGGATCAGTAGAGCTGATATATAAAATAAAAACAGGACAAAAGTTTAAAATTGAGAAGGTAAAGGAATAACAGATGTTTTAATGACAGATTTTATATATAGAAATAGACAAGATGTATGAAAATGGATCATTTCACTTTCAATGTCTGATTTCGCATCCCTTTATTTTAATTATTTCAAGGTTTAAAACTGCAATTAAAAAAAAAAGAAAAGTTAATTAGGGCTTCAGAGACTTTTCTTCATGAACATGACTCAAATTTCTGTTCTTTTATTAAACTTGGTTTAAACTAAAAAAAAAAGTTGTAAAATTCCAGGAGTTTCACTCTACTTGTTAATGCCATGTTTAATAATTAGTTTGTAAATTGTATTTACTTAGTATTAGTATTTATTTTAATTACATTTGTTTTTATTTGTATTGTTTTCTTTGGAATTTTATTTGTTTGAAAAGAAACAAATGTATTTCATGTCTGTATAATAATGATTAGGAGTAAAAGAAATAGTTCCTAAGGTTGTTTAACAGTTGCTAAGGGTTGTTAAACAGTTGCTAAGGGTTGTTAAACAGTTACTAAGGGTTGTTAAATAGTTACTAAGGCATCGCCTAGCAACAGGCCGAGATACATTTTAAAAATTAATTGTCTAGTATAATTCATTACCAGCCCTGTCTATGTATTAGTTTGGTCATTGTGGTTTGAATACATTTTCATTATTAATTTTAATCATTACAACAACCAGACCCTGTCTACCCTCACCAAGTGCCAGTGAGGCCATTTTGGATTTTACACATCTGGAATGTTGATAGTGATAAATATATAATACAGTCCACTATGTTTATAATCTTGGAAATTGATTTAACTAAGGGTTTGAATACTGAATGCATTAAAGGGCAAGTACAGACGTGGGTCCACCAACTTTTGTCCAGTTTGAGAGTTGCAGCAGTGTGGATAACTACATAGCAATGACAATTGAAGTGGCTTTGGGACCGTCATCCAGTATTTTATTTTATATATTGTAATATGCTCTTTTTAAGTAAATAGTATATTTTGATGTATAAAGGGTTTTTGATATGTTTTATTTTATGTATCATTTTAATATTGTTCATTTGTTTTGTTTATCCAAAAAAGCAAGCTAACTAATTTTCATTGTCCATAATAAATTTGTTATTCAAAACAAAACCAAGATGGCGGTACGTATTCTTCAGTCAACAAGTCCGTTGAATCAAGGCCATGTTCAGCAGATTCAAATATAATAAAAACTATTTTACTCTTCCCATCATAATTGAAAATACAGTAAATTTAAGAAAAAATAGAAGTCAAGAAATAGTTAGTGCTAAAGAATAATATTCAGAAATTAAATCATTTGCAAAAATCCCTAACTGTTGTGCGACAATCGATGTTTACATGGAACATCGAGGCAGGTTTTGGTTTTTAGATTCATTCGTTGGTTGGGCGCGCAGGTGAAATGATTTTTCCAAGATGAGGAGGTCCTCATCAATTTCTGTCCAGCAAGAGTGGACAGTTTGAAAAAGGAAGACAACCAAGAAGAATAGGACTCTGAGTTTGGATTGCCTGGTGAGAGGACGTCCGTCGGCTGGAAGCGGGAAAGTTTGGAAGCCATTGTTGTGAGAGAGACATAGCTTTTTGGAAGGACTGGAAGCCATTTTTGACGATAGGACATAACATTAGAAAAAATAAGATACCAAGAATCATCAAAAGAAGATTGTAAACTTGGTTAGTTTTGTTATACCTAAAAATATATACATGTGTAAAATAGATATTAATTTAATTAAGTGTAATTAATGTAAGTGTCTGTTTCTGATTCCCTAGCAACCCACCCTGAGATTAAGAGTCTTTTATATTATAAAATTTAAATAAAATTCTATTACATATTTAATATTAAAGTTCTTAATTTGAACCCAATTTATCTTTTATATTTGAAAATAGTTTAAAAACGATTAAAATTCTTTTTCTTTAATTTTAAATTACTACAATATGTATATCTGTTGACTTTGTAAAAATTGTTTCTTCCATTTCATAATTTGGTTTGCTAATACATTTTTGTCTAAAAGGCTTTTATTCACTATTTTATTTTAACTCTTTTGTTTTATTTTATGTTTATGTTTTCTATTGTTGGCCCCAACAAAAAATGTTTATATCTGAGCCAGGATTTTTTTTTTTTTCTTAAAGCTTTCCTTCATAAAGACTAAATCTTTGAGGTGGCTTTAACACTACTCGAAACACTTTTGAGTAGAATTATATTCAATTTCTATAGGAAAAATGAAAGTACATATTTTGAAACAATCTGAACTATTCATATTAATGTTTTATTAAATTTTGGATAAGGATATGAATTTTTAGAAAGCTCAGAAACATGAGGATCTATATTCTAAGTTTAGTTCCCAACATTTCTTTGTAATATACACGAGTATTACCAATATTATGAAATGAATGGTATTGTTTAGCAAGGAATGTAGCAGTTAGATTCTACAATTTTATATGGTTTCCGTGAAAAGGAGATGATTCATATTTTTTTATTAATCCTCAAAATCATGTTAAATATTTTAATTATTTTACACTTAAGTTATCACCAAATTACCAATAAGATATTTCATAAATGCCTGCTTATTTTCAAGAAAATGTTAATTAATGAAGTTATTGATATATACCTGACGTGATCAGTGGTCACCTCTCAACAGTTCCATGAGCAGATTGAAACTGGGTCCTTCTCCTTCTTTGCTTTTGATGGAAAGCATTTCTTTACCAACCTAAATATTAAAAAATAAATATTACATTAAAAACAAAGTATTTATTGCTACAATTTAATCAATAACAGTTTAAAACACAGTCGCACAATAGAATTTTTACCAGGGCTGGCAAACAACTAATGAATAATCATAAGAACTGTGGACTGCTTGCACTGAATGTTGCTAAAACATCTTCTAATCTACTACTTACTAAAACTATTTCTTAAAACTATTTTTTAAAAAATATGCAAAATGCTTTCAAACAGAAAATTAAAATATACAATACAAATTTTATCTTAAATAAAATAAAAAGTTACTGATTACTAAGCACAAGATAATCTCTAAATACTTAACTTACTTTCATAGTTTTACTTAAAAGGCTGGATATACAATAAAATAATTTTTTTTTTTATCATAATAATTTAAGAAGCTTGTTATCTTGTCACCAAGCACGGTCAAAATGTTTACCTTATTGAGTTTTAGAGCTCTGGTTTTCAAAAGATTAATTTAATGTTAATTAAGTTAAGTTAATTAAATTAAGTTAATTTAATGAACTTTAAAAGGCTCGCTCTAATTCAGTAAGGGTAAAAAAATAATTTTTGTAGCACTTCTGAAGAATTTTATTTTTGCCAAATCATTG
The DNA here is from genome assembly GCF_000696795.3 of Halyomorpha halys. Classification (NCBI taxonomy): domain Eukaryota; kingdom Metazoa; phylum Arthropoda; class Insecta; order Hemiptera; family Pentatomidae; genus Halyomorpha; species Halyomorpha halys. The sequence goes on along the minus strand of NW_027113737.1, from coordinate 276,239 downwards.
GTTTTTCATGAACCTAATTACACAACTTTTCATCACTATGTAGAAAAAAATATAAAATCAACTTAATCGCATTGCCATCTGGCAATATATGTTATCACAAGTATATAAATTGATTTTGTGAGGCAAAATGAAACGGAAGTAGTAGGGGGGAAGGGAACACTAGTCAATTCTAGCAGGAAAATTTTATATTAATCAAAAGAGTTTAACAATCCTTGCAGTGCCAGTCTGAATGAGTGAGCTCCTATTGCTTCATATCCTTCTATTACAACATAAAATGTTTTCCTGCTAGAATTGACTTCAGCTTTGAGCGTGAATGCATGATCATTATTAATAAAATTTTAATAACTTAATAAATTTTTTAATTAAATTAAATTATTTTATTAGATTAAATTATAAAACATTAGTTTCACTTCTGTATGCCAATCTCAAGACTGCCGCAATTTGTTATTATGTCTGTTTTTTTTGATAAAATGTTATCTGGAATTTGATAAAAATTTTCTCGATTTTACTTTTAAATTATAATAAAATTTTCGCAGAATCAACAATGTATGCACTATAAAATCCCATGGAACATGCAACCAAGTCAGAAACTTGATGCTCTCATAGAAGTACAATTTAAAAAAAAAAATTTAGATATTCTTACGATAATATAATGAAATCTGAAATAATCTACTGACATTATTACTGCACAGTAAAGGAACAAATAAAAATTATTTTCTAGTTTTTGCTGACTATGGCATAGTGAAAAATCAAGAATATGATTAAGTATTCACTACACGCTATACACATATATTATTTGTTCAATTCAATGTCTTATTTTCTATATAAGTAAAAGTTTTTGAGATAGTACACTTCAACTTAATAATTCTATGCCTCCGAATCAAAGGAATGTTATTTATCGACAGACAATCCAACAGTTCATTTCAAAATAACCAACAGATAATGCATAAACTAGAAACATTTTAAATATATATTTTTAAATTCATTTAATATTATTTTTCAATTTTATTAAAATAATGTTTACTAAACTGTTTCTAAAACAATAAAACATAATATAAATACAATAATAAATGAACAGACCTGACAGGTTCTTTGTAGGTCTGGTATCCTAAGAAGTAGTTCTCCGAACTTGGACGGAATGTCTGGATAATGGGCGAGAGTGTAATGCTGGAGTGCTTGGAGTGCTTTCTCCTGGGATGCTCTTACCTTCTCTGGTTCCCTTAATTCGCTTGTGTCTGCAGAAAAAAAAAAGTTCTATTTAATAAAACATTGCTAATATTTGTTACAACACAACAAAAAAAATGATACCATATAAATTATTCAAACAATGAAAACTGTAGGATACAAAGAACAATTGTTGATTATGTACAGCCACGAGTACTGGTTATAAAAAATACTGTATGGTAACTTTTCTTATGAATGATTACTTAGTTGGTTACTTGTGTTGTGATGTTTTTTTTTTCTTTTTCAAATTTTATTTGTTCTATCTGAAGTTGTGAATATTTGTATTTATTATATTTCTCAGAAGTTTTAGTCAAGAAAATGTGGGAATTGCCTTCTACTTCTGCCTTGAAGAAAATAAATTTACAGCATTATTATTCACATCAAAGTTCTATCGATTATTTTTATTATTATTTTTTTAATAATTATTATTTTATTTTTACACTAATGGAATTATTAGTTTTATCACTACAGATCAATTCATATTGTACTGACTTAGCTTATATAGTGTATTAGCCTCCATAACACCCTAATAATCAAAATTGTTATTAATAAATTTCACTTATTTCCATCATTTTTATGTGCTATATTGGCACCAACTGATAGATGTTGTCATCTGGTCGGACCATATTTGATGTAATTTTCTAAATTAATGAAAAAATAAAATAAAATAGAAATGCTTACAATAATATATTAACAAGGCCTGGATTTTTAGGGAATTGTATGTCTTGTTTGTGTGATTATTGTAAGCTGCTGATCAAAAGTCTTTAGGAATCAGTATACCCAGGTGCTATTAGCCAAGTTTTATTTTGCATATTTGATCACAAATGCATATATTTGCATATTTGGACTCTTTTAAGTTTTGAAAAATATAAATAACAAATGCAAGGAGGACAAAATTCCAGATTACAATTGAAAGTTTGTATTCACTTGATTAGAAATACTACAAAAAATGAAATAAATGCTACTTTCAATAATTCACTTCTAACAATAGCTATGAATTTTTCATTCCCTGGAATTCCACTTCTCGTTTATATCTGATTTAAACATTACACTCTGCTTCAAGTTTACTTTGTTGCTTAGTACCATACAAGTGGTAATATCCATTATTTTTAAAAGCTATCGTTATTTAGTTCAAAGTTAAAATCTTGGATTGACTTCTCCAAAACCAAAGATGAAACAGTTTTTAGAACTGAAGAAAAAATTGTTAATTGATCTACTGACATGTCTACAAAGGTGTAATTTTTCTTTCTGTAATGCATGATGAAACTTGATTTTAGATATTACAAAAAGTTGTCTAAGCAATGGCAAAATCACTCTAAAATTTGAACGTTGTATGATTTTAATTTTTTTATGAAGAGAAATAAAATAGATCAACTGAAATAATTCAGCCTTTCAGTTTTTATATATTGTAATTCTGTAAATTTATATTTTTGTTTAGACCTAAAACTAAAAGTTTCATATTTTAAATATTGTTTTTTATAGGTTTCTAGTTTTTTATTTGTTTTAATTAGTTTTTTATTAATTAGAGTTTGATTTATTTATTTTAATAAATAACCAAAAGTTATTGTTCTATAACTGTCAATTAGTTAACTGTTTTAAATCCAATGTTATTTTTCTTTTGTATTACTAATTGTAAGTTTTTATTATTTTAGTTAAGAAAGTGTGCCATATTATGTTTCTCATTATTAAGTTTATAATCCGTTTTAATTATTTACCATATTTTGGTTTATGAACACAAGAAAAACAAAATTAATTTTTAATCGCTTCTGCTATTTCTTTTCTTATTCAGAACCTACTGTATGCATAAGTATATTTCAGCTATCTTATTGTAAATTTAAAGATTTTTAGCTGTGTATTTTGTATTTTTTATAACAAATTTCACAGTTTTTTATTGCATACAAATCTGGGCCTTGTTTATTAGTCATTGTAACACAACAAAAAATAAACAATCAGAATGTATTTATGGTTAATTATTGTAAAAAATGAACCTTTAGTCACCCAAGAGAGAAAATTTTAATCTCACAAATAATAATAAATTGTATAATGATTTGTAGCATTTTTTAAATTATATTAATCAATCATCAACCTTAGCATCAACATTTCAGCCAAACCTGTTTTATGAATCCTTACGGCTGATAAGCAGGTAAATCACAACTATCTAAATTTCCATTATCAAAATTAATAAACTTTTCTAGGTAATCTAAAACCGCATATCAGAGATCTCAAATAGTTTCATGAAGAAATTTTGTTATTTAAAATTTTAATGAAAAAAAAAATTATGATGGTAAATAATTTACTGTTTCCTTACCAGAGGACAAGAGAACAATGACCTTCATAGCCACATATTCGTATCGGTCGACCCTCAACCGCCTCAAGTGCTCCGTGAAGTTCAACATCCGCTCAATCGGTGGCCCGAGGCCAAGGGTCCTTGCTTCGGGCAGTGTAATACACTTGCCTAGGGACACCCTAATCTCACCTGGAGAGCTCATTGACCTGAAGCAGCATGAGAATAGGAGAAGCTCGCACCAAGCGTTAATGAGGAGTGAAGTTTGATCGTCAATCTGCAACAAACATCACCAATGATTTTATTTAAACATTTACAAATAGATAAAAATATCATTCTAATAAATGATAAGTTGAATTAAAAGAGAGAAGTTAAACTGATCAATCTTCATCTTTATTATATTATTTCTTATGAGATTTGAAGTTATACTAAAAGCTATATGATGAGTCGTTGTTAAAACATAGGTACAAGTTTGGCATGTCATATCCTCTCATTAAAAAAAAAAATTGAGGAGAAAGAAACAATAAAAACAAATCTCATGCAGTGAGCAAAATGTACAACTTTCACTTGAGGCCAATGTTCATTTGAAATTAATCCTCAATAGTTCCAGAACAGAAACAGGAGTAGAAAAACAAAAGTCAAGTATTTTCCAATTTGTTCTTAATTGTTATATGCTTAATAATATTATATATTATATTAATTATTATATATAATATATTATAAAATAATGCTTAATTGTTATAGAATCAATATTGAAAAAACTAAAACTGATTTCATCATGTTAACCCATTAGCTAAAAGGCTCGTATATAGATTAAGTTAAATATTTAATAACTATGGTAACACAAAAATGTTGAAAATGTTATGTGGTCACTTTCATAGTTTAGATTTATCCATCTTTAATAAATAGTAAAAATGTGAGATGAGTAATTCTTTCAAATAAACAAAATAATTAAGATACTTTAGAGGAAGATTTAAAAAAAAATGCAATTAAGCACTGTCAAACTACTTTAATGATGATAAAACCTATTGGACAGGGGATCTCAAAAGGGGATCAAAATACTTTATATTTCATATAAAGGTAAGTGAAAGTAAAAGAGTAAATAAATCATAATTGACAAGTTTACAGCAATGAAACTTAAATGTTTTAATGATATAACCATGGAAAGGAATTAAAAAATTAGAATCTGAATTCTTTCACAATACATAAAAATATTAAAATGAAAATTAAATATATATAAGAAAGTTAAAGTACTTACTGATATGTTCTTGAAGAGAGGGAGTGACTTGCACCACTTGACGATCTTGTAGAGACGATGGTCGGCGATATTGCACAAGTTGGCCATGAGATCGGTCGAGTTGCCACCTCCACTACTCTGCGGGCCACCACGCCCGCCCCCTCTCACTTCCCCCTCGTTGTATTGCCAAAGGTGTTCCACTTCCATAATTTCCTGAACAAATCAATGGTAAAATTGATCACACATATATAATATTGAGTAAAGACTGGATTTTAGTGCAGTAAGGTGTGTATAAAACACCCAGATCCTGCAATAATCAACTTTATTGTTTAATTTATAATATTGATTACATCAAAAAATGGTCCATAAAACTCCAGTTGCTGGCAGTTAAAGGAGCAGTAACTTTCAATGTGAAAAATCCAACCTCATTCCAAAAACTTAAACCAAGGTCACTGCAGGACATTCTGTTATAAATTCTATATTTATTATTATCATTACTATTATTTTATTTGTTTTATCTCTCCATCTTTTTCTCAATTTTTTTTCATTAAAAGTCTTATTAATTATCTTACTTTAATATTATTTTATATCTTAAGGCTTTTAAATGTTTTAAAACTTTGTTAACCATCAAATTCCCTACTCTCCTCCCTGTCGACACCTTGCATCCACCTTTAGCTCATTAATTGGCTTTCTTCCATTCAAAAAAGTGGTTGTGTTATTATGTTCATTATTTTCCTTTTTTCTTGACCTTAATTTTATTCTTATTTTCCGTCTTTTTTTTTTTAATATTTCTCTTTTAACCTAATTTTTTATTTTCTATTATTTCCATTTTTAATAATTGTGTAATATATTTTGTAATTCTTGTTTATTCAATCTTTTCACTGTACATCTTATTTTTATTTTCTTTAATTTACTTCATTTATTTTTATATAATTTTCACAAATTTTAAATCATTTTTAGCCATACTTTAGTTTATTTTTATTTCATGTTATCTATTCTCTTACTTTAATACATTATGATTGTTACATTAGTTTTTGTTCAATTAAGGTAATTAATTAATTAATAAATGTTCCATGAAAGTTATGTTCAAATGCTTAAACCACGAAGCCAAGTCACTGGATCAAAGATAGAGCAACAAAAGGTCATCACCACAATCAAAGCATTTTTAGATGTAAAAATATTAAAAACATGCATTATGTTTAAAGGATATTTATATCTACTCCTTAAAATTAAATTGAAACATTGATATTAAAGTATCTGTAAAAAATAATTGTAATGAAAGAAAACAAACGACAATTAACATTAAATATAGGCCATTAAATCAAATATAGTTACCTGGAGGAGAGGAGGAATTAATGAAGTTGGTTGGGCGTGCTCTTGCCTTAAATCGGAACACTTCTGGTCGACAAGCCCAGCTGGTACGGTGTACGAACACTGATAGGTACTCCTCCCACCTCGTGTCCGATCTTCCCTAATTGCTGTTGATAAGATTAAAAATTAATGATGCTTAGATAAAGGAGTCATATTATACATTTAAATATTTTATTAAAAAAATAATTAGAGTAAATCAAGTGTGTGTTTTAATGTAACATATAAATATCATTTACTTATATTTCTTACCTTCTAACTTCATGCCCATGTTTAAACACTTGTCGAACCTGCAAGCTGGACACTTCTTTCTTGTTGCAATAGTAACAGGGCAAGAGGATCCTCTAAGGCAGACGTAATTCTTCCTATTCTGGACAGTTCTTTTGAAGAATCCTTTACAGCTCTCACAGGAAAAAATACCGTAGTGGAACCCTGAGATTTTGTCTCCACAAATAGGGCAAGGGCTACAAATAAAATAAAAATAGAGGGTAAATAAGAAAGAATTGTAAAGAAGAACTTAGTTACCAAATATAAATCACAAATCAATGATCGTAAATGTAATTTGATTTTTCTTTCAATATATAAATGTGAGTACAATATAAATTGATCTTGATATTTTTATATTTGTTTATCCGACAAATTAGTAATTAGACTAGCTAGTGACTTCTAAAGGAAGAACATTTTAAACAGTTATTGTTTAAGGTAGAAACGGAAGAGAAAGTTGTATTCTTGTTGTAACTTGTAAGTCAATCACAATTGTCGTCGATTTTTCATAAAAAAGTATTAAGAAAACAAATTGGGCCCCATATTCATTGGGATAGCAAGATTGGACCATAAAAATTCCTTTAAATAAAATAATTTGTAACCAAATTAAGTCTCACCCATTCTTTATTATTAGTTTAGATGTCCAATGTTTTGGCCAATATGGCCGTCCTCAAGGACAATCTTAAATATAAATTTACACCTCACATCCAACAATTAAAAACATTTTACAGGCTAATTTGCCCAGATCAATACATTTAATTGATGTGGAGGCTTGGTTGTGTAGGAAGTGAAAGAATAGGTGTTGTTTAAAGGAATGAATGGATGAGGATTGGATGAGAATTCCAGAAGGAGGTTACACGTATGATGAAGGATTTGCTGAAGGAGGCGGTTCTATAAAAGGGTATATAAATCAATCGGTTAGGATCTGGTGTTTATTCAATGGATGGATGAACATAAAGTGAGGATATCAAGGATATAGGTAGGTTTTTATTTGAAAAACTTGGAATAGGAAAAGACCAAGGAGGTGTTGCCTTCAGAAGGTTGGATAGAGCCACTTTAACTCTGTATACCAACAGGAGACATGAGAGTGTCTGGGAAACCAGAAGATAAATTTTAAGAAGAAATTTATGAGTCTCTTCAGACTCAACTCTAGCCCAGCAGATAGCTCTCTGTAGACCAAGAAACTGTAGTGGATCTGGGAGAAAACAAGAGAGGACACCAGGAGCTGATGGGTTTTCTAAGGAATGGAATCATGGAATTTTAGGAATTGTTTAAATACAGTTATGGAATTGCGTGTGATCTGGGAAATATTATTATACCAGGAGACGTTGGTCGAAGGTGACTCCAAGGTTTTTTTTATTGGAGAATAGAAGTGAATTGGTTGGTTGTTAAGGAAAAGCAAGGGAGAGAATAAAGGAGGAGCTTTAAATAACCTTAGTTTTTTCAGCAATCAAGCTCAAATCATTGTTTAACACCCATGCATTAATGCTATCTATATCTTTTTGTATTTTTTGGGTGGCCTCAAGTATCTCGGAGGGACAGAAGAATAGATAAATTTGGAGATCATCAGCATATAAGTGGTGAGTGGAATCAGGTAGATCATTAATGTAAATGGAGAAAAGGGTTGGTGAAAATGAGTATTCCTCAGGAACATAAAATAGAATATAATAGAGCATTGTTTGATATTAAACAATATTAACCTGTTTATAAGTTGCTGCCTGCTGATTCCTGGTGAAGCGAGGCCAGCTGAATGCTGCACCATATCGGCAGTCAATGATGAGAATTTATCTTCAAGCACACTTCCATCATCTGTTCCGACATGGAGAAATTCTGCATTAGTTCATTATTACATGAGATACTTTGTCATCATCTATTAAGTTTTCTTTACTAAATAGTTCAAAATCTATATGGAAAATTATATTTTTAAATATATATCAAAAATAACTAGTAAGAGGGAAAATGCATATTCCTTAAAAAAATTAAAGTATAAATTGAATTAAAGTAAGTTTGAATATTAATTAACAAAGATAAAACAAAAATAAATAATAACCTTGAATGGAATAGTCGTGAACACTCCTGGAGTTGAGAACAGGCGAGGGAAAGCCAGGCCTTGGGATGTGCCTACCCTGGATCGGAGAGTGAGTAGGAGAGAACTGGGTTGGAGACACTGATACCGATGAGTAACTAAAAATAATAAAAACATCTATAAAATTATGAAAATATATCATGATATATCCTATAACTGTAATTGATATAAATAATAAATCTTTTTCTATCTATGTGCACTGTAGTCTATTTAGGCTTATTGTACCCATATAATATTAACTGAATTTGAACAATTCTTTAGTATTGGTGAATCATAAGATACACTTAAGAGGTAATACACATATCAAAAAGAGATTTATTGATTCACTAAGTTCAGGGTCCACATTGTGGTTCATGTAGTTGCTGTTATTACATATCTGAAGTTTCACAGTCCTGCTGACATTCTCATCCAAAATGTGTATCAAAGGTTTGCTCAAGTCTTAACTAAAGGAGAATACAGTATCACCAAAAAAACAAGATACACGATTATTGAGTATCATCTGTTCGAAGACTCATTTGAGAAGATACTTCTGAAATATCTCTGTGTGAGAGTTGGAGTGGAACCCAGCACTAGGAATAAAATAATCCAAGAAAAAAAGAGTGGAACCGACAGTGGGTTATATTAAGAAAGTACTTCTCTACTTTTTGGGCATATCGGAAGACTACTAAGTCTCGCAATTCCTTGCAGGGTTTTCCTAGCTTTGTCGGACTTTGCCGAAGGAGCCTCAGGTATAAGCAGGAAATAAAGTTTTAATACGAAGTTCAATAGATCTGAACCAAAGTAAAAACGATTATTGGTTATTGCCTAGTATGCCAATGCCTCCCATATCATCAGGAGGGGTTCGAAACAAATTCAGTCATGCTCTAATCTGGATCAGATTTATACTATCCACATGCCTGAGGAAACTGGAATAGTTTATAGTAAACTATAATATAAGCTACATATATCTGGTTTCAGAAGCCAAAAACAGATAATGAACTTTGAGAAAAAAAAATAGATGAGAGAAATAAAAAAATAGGTACAAAGTTGAATTTGAATTAATCTGAATTTTTTGACACAACAATAATTATTCTTGACAAACACCAAGAGGTGATATAGTCAGTATCATGCTCAAAATGATTCTGCTACCAATCATTTTTCCATAATCAACATCGGAAAGTTTAAAAATAGAAGTTAATCAACAGCCAAGTGATTGGCTTTATACCTGTGACTGTAGCATGATGAATGTTGAGAACCACCATACTGCGAAGCATCACTGTTGTTCCTCGATAAAGATGGCGTGAATGGAGATGATATCCCGGAGGAGGAAGACAAGATATGTCGGGAGGTGACAGGGCTAGCTGTCGGAGAGTAGCAAGAGTACACGGCAGAGTCGGGGCTAGGCGTAGGACCAGCCCCTTTCAGATAGTTACCGCTAGCTACAATAATTAAATGGAAAACATTAAAATAATAAATATTAATTTGTCATATAATAACAGATATTAATGAATTCTACTTACTCAAAATCTTATCCACTAGGAGAGGAAGCTCAGTTTGAGCATTAATATGATTTGTCCTTGTTTGGTCCAAAACTTTTTCATTCTAAAAAAAAAAAAATAAAAAAAATTATAAAAAACATCCTTGATCATGATAACTTACCAATAATTGAAACAACTAATAATAATAACACATAAGACCCCTGATTATTAAAATTTTTAAAAAATGTACATCCTTAAATAATAATCCTACATAGGGAGAATACAGGAGTAAATAAATAAGTACAGTAATTCTTGACTACAGAAGAAAAACAAAACATTTCAATATTTCCTGAATGTCCAGGAGAAAAAAGTTATCTGGAAATCATTTAGTATTCTTTAAACTAGCTAAGTAGAAAAATAGCAATACATTATTTTTGTAATGCAGTATATGTTACATTTAAAAAAAAAAATGCGATAAAATGGTAGTGAAGTTTCCAAATTTTGATTTACAGGACCACGATCAGGCACCCATTGTTCTAAATGTAGAACTAAAATGACATTTAAAACTCAAAACAACTATTTATTTAGTTTAGATAAAAATTTGAAAATGGTTTGTAATTACTTTAAAATAATATATAAATTTAGAAATTACTGAACTTGAAATAGTTTAAAATTCTTGGAAGTACCTTATTTTTTAATCAATGTCTTCCATTGGATTATTTTTTTTTTTTAAGCTTGTTAAAATATACTTATAGGTACTGTAATAGTTCTGAATAATAAGAAATCTGTACACTGAACTTTTTTTTTATCTCTTTCCTGGTCAGTTCTGACATACAGAGGGGTTACCTACAGGTGACCAACATATTCTAACCAGAGTGGGAAGGGAGAATAGGGGGAATCACGTTTTTATTTAATGGGGCCATTATGAAATAAAATTCAACTGTGATTGAAAGGCTGGATTTGAACCTGTACCACTGTAGAATCAAAAATATAGTGTAGTGTTATTTTGGAGTAAATTTGGGCTATAGTGTTAGGGGGGAATAGGACTAAGGCAGTATTAAGTTTTGGACCTTGTAAATTGCCTTAATTTTTTATTATGGCATAATATTTTCATTTTGTTTTTTATTTAACTTTTTTACATGTGTAAATTAGTTTATAAATATAAGAAAGTGTCCCCTTGTAAAGGTGATATGATATGTGTCCATCCATAATTCTAAGTTTTCCTAGAATGATAAAAAGCAAAGCTCAATAATTATCAAAGATTGATCATTTTTGAGTATGATAAATGTCTAAAATATAAAATTGTATTTATTTCATTGATTCTGACATGTTAGGGTGATATTACGTAATCGCTGGCAACTAGAGCCATGGAGGTTAACTTGAGCCCACTATTACGGTAATGAAATCAATTTTGTTGAGTTATTTTTCTACATAGTAGAATTTTATTTTAGTCGGATGTTATTTTTTTTTAAAAGAACCTATCAATGGTGAAGTTAATATAAACAGAAGAATAAAATTAAAATAATATTACAAAAGATAGAAACATTAAGAATTTGATAGAAACTCACGATTGTCTCGTTGTTCAGTTTCAAAGGCTGAGGCACTTCATTATCCCCTTTCGTTTGGTTGCCCTTGCTGGAATTTTGATTGTCTATCGTATCAGCCACATCTTCTGGCTCCTGGAAATATTATAGGATTCAGAAATATTTTCAAGTCTAATTAATTCAAGTTTTTGTGGAGTTAAAAATTATAGAACCAAAGTGGTTGCATATATTAAGTTCATCTTGTAGAAATAATATACAGTTTAACTAAGCACAGAAAATTTAGATGTGACCCAGTTTAATTTAGCATAGAAAGCTCAATATTTTAAGCATTAACCTGTCTTAATCTATTACTATTAAAAAATTATTATTAATATAAATAATGAATAAAATCAATAAATTACCGGTTTGATTGTAGCAACCTCTGTATCTGACAGCTCACCCTCCCAAGACATCGGCCTTTCCACCTGGATCCTGGGGTCTTCTCCATGCCTATTCCTAAGGTTAACTGGAACAAACTCCTGGATTAAATCAACTGATTGCATTATTTTAATTCATTAAAACAAATTTTAAAACCATTACCAGTTTCACTTGTAAAGGTGCTGACTTCAGCATCAGCTGCTGATGAGTCATCATCAACATTCATTTGTTCATTGCTTACTACAACGGAACATGCACTGCTTGAGCCTACATAACATAATTAATCAGATAAAGTTTTATGATATAAATTTAAATTATTAAATATAAAATGTAACTTACAAGATATAAGCTCGCCATTGCACTGGGCTTGATAATACTTTTGTTCATTTTCTGAAAGAAAAAAAAAATTAGATTTACATGAGATTAGCCTAACATAGGAACTAGGAATAAATAATGTGTTTTTCTTGAAAATACAAACATTAAAAATAGTGGAATATGACAGATCAGATGTATAATCTATAAACAGTTTACTATTTTCAGAAGCAAAAATTCAACATGAAATAAAGAAAAAAATCCAACAACCAAATTACAATTAATGGTAACTAAATCAGAGTTTGGTGGAAAAAAAAAAAATTATACATGAGTAATTAACTAAGTTTAGTAATAGGAATCTGAAATATTTTAATTTGAAAGTTCTTAAATAAAAACTACTTCTCGCTAAAATGGGAAACTAAAAGCGATCCTTACTGCCCCTTTAGGTACAAAGGTATTCCATACTTATAATATTTATTATAGAATATGTTTGCAGATAACTAATTATTTACAATGGACACCATAAACTAAATCCTGAAGATAATCTTATGATTCTTGACTAATACCAGGTAAAGCAAAAAAATTTTCATGGCAACAAATACAATAAAAAAACTTCATAAATCTGACTCAGTAGTAACTGGCAGTTAGAGAAAGATATAAAATTCCTAAACTTTTTATTTTTATTTTTCAAGGAGTTGATCCTTTTCTGACAGCTAGAAATTTACTTAATATGTAACTGAATATTAGAGAAAAATAATTATCTCATTATCCTCTAATGATACTTAATTATATTGGTCAAAAATAAACTTACAATGGATGTGTTCTAATATATCCTCAGAGTGACAGAAGAACAATTTATAGTTGTTAATAAAAGATAATATAGTCACAAATAATATACCTAAAATGAATGATATAAAAAAAAAAAAAAAAAAAAAGAAAATCTGAAATAAAAGTCCTCACGATTCCCTAATGACTGAACCTCAAAAAATGGTCGTTAAATACAAAGTACCGGGAGCTTAACTAAGTACTCTGTAACAACTTGACAAATTACAGGTGAAAGCTTTTATAATCATTAGTTTAAAACCAAAATCAACAGTGAAAGCTACTAAAAGACTGTATCGCTTAATAATATTGCCATAGAACAATGTTAGATGGTGTTATATTATGATAGATGTCTGTTTAATATTTTAATGTTTTTCCCATGAAAAAATTAGCTAAACAAAACAAAAAAAAAAATACAGAAAGGCTTAGCCAACCCAAAGGTTCAATGCCACTCTTTACATATATCTGTCTACTGAACACTTTCAGAACTCGATTCAACAAGAAAAGATGAGTTTAAATGAGCTAATTAGAGAACCATTTATATTTACTGAATGAAGGATCAATAATTGAGGAAAAAACAGTGGCAGGTCATTTTAGTGAATCATAAGAGCCTTTCAGTTGATAAAATGACTAACTCCATTAAATCACTCATCGTGTTTTCAATGCTCACTAAATAAAAGGTTAACATTGAATAAATAGCATTGAGTACAATGTTAATTTTAGTAAATTGTTTGATTTTTAAATTTCTAGAATTTTTTTTCAAAAGAAAGAAGGTAAGAATTTTGCAGAAAAGAATATCATTAAAACATGAGGAGAAGTTGGTCGGAGGTCCGGTCAGCAAAGATACACAAATAAACAAAACTTATTTATTTGTACCGACATTTCAACCTGAATTTATGGCCTTCTTCAGAATTGAAAAAGAAAACATGAGGTAACAACCTTAATTTAGAGAAACATAAACAGAAAAAGAAAATAATTCTAAACAAATTTGAAAATATACATAATAATGAATTGAGTAGAAGTAGTTGATACTAATGGAAGATAAAATGTAGTATTATAGAGGTAAGAATTATACAGAGTAAATGATAAAAAATAATAAAAAACAGACAATGTTCAAGTAAATAAAGAGAAAAACATGGTAGGTGCACAAGAAAATATAAATGATGAGTAATTAACATAATAAAATAAATTATCATTATTAAAGAAATATTGATAACATTTTAAATCAATATAATGAAATGTGTGAAAAAAACAATACATATGATATAATGTATGTTATTAGTATCACCTATCATTTACTCAATTTATCATTATGTATATTTCAAAATTTGTTTGTTATTATTTTTTTTAAATATTTATGTTTCTGTGAATCAAGGTTATTTTCCTCCTTTTGTTTTTTCAGTCCTGATGAAGGCTTGAAATTCAGGTTGAAATAAATAAGTTTTGTTTATTTGTCTATCTTTGCTGACGGCACCCCTGACCATCTAAATCATTTAAAAAACTTGTACCTATTGCATCTTGTACCTCAGTACACCAAATAGTAATTTACAAAAATATTTTATATTGTAACAAACAAAATACAAAAACATTAAAGAAGTATTTTGTACTTTCTATCTAGGATTTAAAATACTTTTGTAAAATAATATTTAGGAGTTTTTGTAACTAAAATATGTTTTTATTCAAGGATGTTTCATAACTGCTAATTCAGTTTGAAAATTTCTATTTAATTTCCAATATTTAATTTAATTTCAAATTCATTAAAACGTTATTTGTTTTCATGGAATCACTATTATTTGCGAAAAGAAGCAAATTCCTCTTTATTTCCTAAATGAAATCGCAATAAACCTCCATACCCACACACCTGTATGTTCATTTAACTTTTGTCCGATATCATATTCGATTTTCATTATAAAAAAGAAACAAAATAAAGTTAAACTTTATTAACTATTAACTGAAAGGAAGCGTAAATTTATTTATACTATTTATTACCTATTATTACTAAAGTTGGTGGTAGATAATAAAAATTCATATAAATACTACTACATTCATAGAAATTCTACTACATTCATATGAATACTACTACATTCATAGAAATACTACTATATTCATAGGAATACTCCTACATTCATAGAAATTCTACTACATTTATATAAATACAACTATATTCATAAAAATACTACTACATGACCTATAAATTTAGCTTTCGTCATAGAATTTTTATCATATATTTGTTCATTTAATTATCCAAATACATAAAGACTTTATAAACTTTGTGCTGTATTAAATAAAAAATAAACCGTTAAACTATTTACACCGAATCGATAGATTTTAAATATACATAATTTTAAACTAGAGGTAATTATTGAATCCGATGGCTGGAGAAATTCTTGAATGAGTTAAAACACGAAGAGCACAGATGCTTATCTGTTGGCAGTCCTAAAACAAGACTAATTGAACACAAACATGTTGATGCAGAACAAACGTCCTTTGTACCCAAAAATCGACACTATGGGTCAGGCCAACTTGTCCAACTCATCTACACGCTTGCACATGCGCGAATTTGCCATAGTTTGGCAAACGTGTAGCAGCATCTTAAGTATGTTAAGTAAATTCCAAAGACTCCCGCCCACTTTTCCGCCGACAGAGTTCCAGGAAATGGGCCTGGAGCAGGTAAACAAGATGACCTTGGACCGCTGCTGCAGCTCGAAACGGCCCCGCCTCTTCCACATCATGTTTTCATTTTAACTTCAGATCTAAATAGATTGTATATCTATTGATAATATCGCGGGAAGTGTTACCAAATGCAGTTATTACCAGCGAAACAGTTATAATTTGCCTACTTTTTAAAACAAGTGAACAAGATACAAACTTCAACCAGAAAACTACATCATTAAAAAAGTTCACAAATCATAGTTAAATCCTAACAATTTAATGTTCACAGAACATTTTTTTAACAGAATAAAAAAAACCTGAAGCTGTGCGCCCCATCACACTACTCTCAGTTACGTGTTGTAATAGTGTAATCTTCATAATCCTAACTAATTGCTTCAGAGGGTGTACGTATAAACATAACTAATTTTATTTATTTAATTTTTGTTTACAAATTTTATCGGAAATTCGACAGTTTGAAGGTTTAAAAAAATAAAAATTAATTAAAAAAAAAAGTTTTTTTTATATCCCCAGTAATGCTCAGTGATGATTTAATTTGTTAAAATTATAAAATTGTTCATTTGTAAGTGAAAAAAGTAGAAATAAAAAATACTCTTTGTATAGATTTATTTAAAACATCATAAAAAAATGAGTTCTCTAAAAAAAAAAATGTACTATACATATTTCTACTATTAATTAAATTAGTTTTACAGAATCAAATAATTTATACAATAGATATTATGTATTTCTAATTCCAACAAAATATATTATGGACACTATCATATGAATTAGATTACCCGATATCGTAGTTAAAATTTTTCGGCGGTTACAATAACTTAACTATAAATCGAGAAGTTAAAAGTGTCCTTTACACGTATGCACTTTTATTTTAAAGCAAAAAATCTTAAAAAAATAACTTTTCTTTTTCTAAGCCAGTTGGGATTACTATAGTGTTGAGAGATTACCGAGATTACACTACATTACTATTTATTTGATTTTCGAAGAAAAACAAAAATTTAAAAAGGTGAAAATTACGAACAATTTTTTATTTTATCTGTTACATAAGACGTTTGAGTGAAACTTAATAATAACAATAAATTAAATCCAAGACGCTGAAGAGGGGAATGTAGAATCCAAAAAACGTCTAAAATATAAATCAAACACTTGTATTTCAAACACAGTGACCTGGAGGCAGGAAAGAAAAATAAGACAATTAGTACCATAACAAGGGTGAAAAAAGTCAGTCAATTTATACCAAATTTTTATTATTTTAAAAACTATTTATAATACTAGTCAAAATTAAACAGTCAGCCTAGTTTTTTATGGTATATTGAATGTGAATGAATAAATTGAAACTACAACTCCTACGAATATAATATTATAAACTAATGTTATAAACGAATATAATGTTATAAACGTACAATACATTAAACTATCTTTAATTTGAGCGCTGGCAGACATAGGTATGTCTTACGGTTCCTTAGATATATTTTATCTAAACAACTATAAATTAACATTTTGTGAATTTATTTTATCAAATATCATAAAAAAACTAGTACTCCTACGAAGATAATCGTCATAAACTACTTTATAATACATTAAACTAGTTTTAATTTAGACACCAGATCGTCGAATGCTGTTTGATCTACAACACGAGGAGGCCCCTCACCTCCGGACTTAAAATAGCTCCTTTTTTAGAATGGATACCTCATGTATGACATTAAACATAACAGGTAACCTTAAAATTCCCAAGGTAGTAAAAGGTAAGACACAACACGAATTACTTTTCTTTTTCACAGTAATGCACTACTAATTCATTTTTTATTTCTGTTTTAGAGGGTTCGGGAAAAAAAAAAAATAAAATAATGCTGTTTGAGGTTCAAATTTCTCAAAATAAATTCACTAACTACTTATTTTTAGTACATTTTTATGAAATGTTTTTTGAAAAGCTATATCTCGGGATTGGGGGAGCAATATCTGATGAATTTGTCTCAGGAAGAGGACTAAGGCAGGGGGATGCATTGGCCTGCCTCCTCTTTGATTTAGCTCTTGAAAAGGCCATTAGAGAATCTGGAATTCAAGTGGGCGGAACAATATTCAGGAGAACAATACAGCTTCTTGCTTACGCTGATGACATTGGCATTGCCGGACGCTCTTTCCAAGTTGTCTCTGATGGATTTATGAAATTGGCTGAAGCAGCAAGAAAAGTAGGGCTTGAAGTGAATGTAGAAAAGACCAAATACATGGTCACAGAGGAAATCCCCAGGCCCGGTGAAGAAATCCGGATCGGAGAATATACTTTCGGAAAAAGGAAGTACTCTCACAGTTCCTCACGGGGCATGGGGGTTTCCGTGATAAGCTCGCCGCACATGGCATAAACATCGAAGATTTATGCCCGATTTGTCAGGTTCCTGAGACCGCCGAGCACGTCGTACTTTCCTGTACCGCCTATGAAGCACTGAGAGCCAAGATGACGAGGGAAACAGGACTCTATGTTCTCTATGTTCTGAGCTGATGAAGAAAAAAAACTAACCGCACTACAAGACCTTCGTGAAGAGTGGAAGGAAGCTGTGGGCTTCAATGGAGTGACCAGACCACGCCTTCGATGGAGTGAGGAACTTGATGTCGGCCGCACAATATCGTAATGATTGGTGGAGGCTATTGCAGGAGGCTAGGACTCGACATCGAGTTGTGGAGCCGAGTTAATAATAATAATATCTCGGAAACTATTGAACTAAAGTAGCTCTATTAAGGCTCATATTTTAGTAAATTTACTCTAGTTTTTTAGTGCTGTTGGTACTTTTAACTATATAGAGTTCCGAATGAAAAATTATTTTTTTTTTTACGTTTTGAAAAAGCGCTCATTTTTATCTAGTTATTATAGTTAGTTTTTATTAAATTAATAAACAATTTGAGTGAAAAAACTGACATTTTTCTCCTCTTGGATTCAAGTACTAAAAGTAAGATGAAGAAGAAAAACAAATTGATTTATTATTGTAATGATATTACCATATATTATTATATCATACCATATTATTTCTTATATTACATAATATAATAATATTACGTACCCGCAGGACGGAGACTAAGGACCACCCCCGCAGAGGTGGGCCTGCACTTGACACCGCCCTCCATCTCTTGAGCGTGTGCTACCTCCCCATCGCACAGCCTATCTGTCTTCTGCTCTCCCTAAACTGCTCTATTACCATCCAGTCACTCAAGATCTGCAAGAAACAATAATAAACTAAAATTATTTCTATGAAACTTGATAATTAATCTAAACTAATATACAAAGAGGAAGAATTTGTTTATTTTTTAATGCTCTGCTTTAGGCACAACCATTCCCATTTGAAAAAAAGGATCATTTTGGGTTAGATAGACCGTTTATTGAAGGTTATAGGATTTAATAATAATTGTACAGTCCTGCAAAAATAAAGGGAGTCAAATTTGCAATGAAATACATTGCACTCAATTATGTATCAGAATGATTTATGTTACAGCCAACTGCATAAGGAATTACAAGTAGACAATTAAGACAATTAGAGGTTCATGAAGTTCCACTCCCAGTTACCTACAGTTAAAGGAGCAGTGACCTACAACTTGGGAAACCCAACAACAACCCGAAGACTGAATCCCAGGCTGTTGCAGGATATCCTGTTATAAATTCTATATTTATCAGTTCTGTTATTGTCACTCTAAAAATTTATTTGATCTTAATTTCTTTTACTTTCTCTTAATCTTTTTCTTAAATTCATTTTCTTTTTTTTTCATTAGAAGTCAATTACTTATTTTGTTAAATCCATAAATGTTATTGTTTTTGTTATTAACTTTACTTTAATCTTTTATTAAGAATTATTGCATGGAATATGGTCCGGGTGCAGTAAAAAAAAACTCAAATAGTAGATAATTATACTATTTTATTGAGCCAACGTTTCGCCCCACGTTGCAGGGCTTCGTTAGGGCTGTTTTGACGGCAGTCAAACAAATAGTAAAATAAAATAGTATAATTATCTACTATTTGAGTTTTTTTTTACCGCACCCGGACCATATTCCATTCATCTATACACACGGTCAATCAATAATCTTCCATTAAGAATTATTATTTTAACCTTAATTATTTTTATTTATAACACCGTATATAGTTAAGGGTGTTTTTTGTATGAGACAATACCACCCACCCACATAATCAATTGTAAAAAAAAAATGTACCTCTTACATTGACCACGTAATCTGGTATTAAATAAATAAATGATTTATGAATCCAGCTACGGATATCTGATAAAGTCTATAACTTTCTACTGTACTAGTAAAAATTCAAAACCTAGATTTTAATTTTTTTTTTACATTTCCCTCCAAGTATTCATTATTCAGCAACTATCGAGATGGCTAGGAGGAGAGGTTGATGTACCCCGAGACCAGTTTGGGTAATCGTAGACTGAGCGCTCTAATTTGCCGAGTTGCTAGGACAGCCATTTCCATGCTCCATCATTAATGTCCTTCAGCATCTGCTGGAATCTCCTTCCAGGAATTCAGGATAGGACTAACTGATTATGTCCATTCTGGTTCTTAATATTCAAATGATGAACGGTATAAAGAACGAATCACCTTTACTTCTATTACTCATCCTATTAGCATTTCGACACCCAAGCAATAATATTCATTCACATAACAGATTGAATTATCTCCTTTTAATCAAAATACATTCTATTTCCATAACAGTATTTTGAATATTCTACGTTAACTTTCATTTCAGTTACTATTATTTTTTTCCTTATTATAATAGATTTTGTATAAATCTAATTTAACGCGCTGGTAAAAGTCACAAACTTGTGGGTACCGCAAGGAACTATCCTTTGTTTACCAAGCATTCAAATAATTCTTGGATTGCGGCAAGGCGCAAACGTGCAAATCCAGCATTAAGTCATAAATTTGTCTTTGTTTATCTTACGCAGTATGTCAGATGGAAATGTTGACTATGAAAATTCGTGCTTGCGCAGGCGTGTGGATAGGTTATTTGGATTGGTTGGTGCAAGTTGGCCTAAATTTTCGGCCGACGCGTCGGGCCTCGGTTTTTGGTCGCATTACTTTTAATTTATTATAATATTTGAAAACTGGTCTCCCAATGACATGACACGGACGCCTGAACTAGAGTCTTCGGACCATCAGTTGGAAAACGCTGATGAGGAGTTGTGATTGCTAGGATTGTATTCAGGTATTATAAATCTCAAGTTAATATTTGAAATTTGTCGCAACCCAATATCAGTTCGTTTGTTATCAACTTTGTTTTTTTCACTCCTTTCTTTTAGATTTCTTCCTCCCAAGAGGTACACTGTTGAAAATCTTTTATGTAACCTGAGGAATGTGAAATCTACATTAATAAAACCATTAGCAGTTGTCAAGTTCGTTAATGATACTTGTGCATGTCACACCTGAATAATTACCTTCTATAATTAACTTTCCCTTAAGGTACTATATAGCTAGTAGTCAATACCCTTGACCAATAAAGAAGCAATTAATGAAGGCTATAGATCGAAGAAGAGCTCATCTAATGACTTGAATAGATTGATTTATCGTTTATCCGAAAAATAAATGAAAATTCCTTTAGAGATGTTAATAAGTAGGCTGGGCTTAGACTTGTACTTTTTGTCCCACAAGGACGTGGCCTCGCTTCTCACACTGTGTTACCTGGTTCGTTGTGTGCTCCAGGAGGAGGCAATTCTTCCAGTATAAAATCCTTATCCAGCCGGATTCCGGATGGCTTAAATTATCAGTTTTAAATTGGTAGGAGAGACTGTCACACCAAGAATCAAAATTTAGTCTTATATTTTAAATGCTATTTAAGAAAATTAAAAGAGTCCTGATAGTACCATTATTTCTATAACTATGTATGTAGCTTATATTTTTTTTGTTAAAAAAGAGGTAACATATATATCTCTTATATAAGCACTAAATTTTTAGTGATCAC
>NW_027113737.1:253658-254430 GCF_000696795.3 Halyomorpha halys | reverse complement strand
TTACATAATTGTACAATTTGAGCAACGAGTAAAACAACTAAATAAACAGTTGTATAATTTGTAAAATAGGATAATTAATTAATTTAGGTTTTTAATTAATTTAATTAGTTAATTAATTTAATTAACATACTTATATATATTGAACATTACAAGACCATAATGGTATAATATACCATTGAGCGGACCTTAGATCATTAGGATCTTGCGCCAAAAAGCTGGCTCATACACAGGGGGTTTCAGGGCCTTGTCAAAACTGAAAATATGAATTAAGGACCTCAAAGCAGTTTCCTGTCTTTTCAGTCTTGTATGAGGATTCAAAGTCAGTCGTTTGTCCAGATGTACTTCTAGATACCGGATGTACTTCTAGATGTGTTTGATAGGAATAACTGGGGTATTATTAAAGTTATTATTAATTATTACAAGTTCCACCCACCTCCTAAACATACATTCAAGCATACATAAAAGCGTATAGCTTAAAACATATTTAAAGGCTCTTTGTAACAGAGCTCGTTTATTATTAATAAAACAATATTAAATGTTCTATAAGTTACGGTATGAGTCAGCTGTTATTTCGATGTCAGCTGACTGAGGAGAGTACTAAAAGTAAGATGAAGAAGAGCTCTTGAAAAGGCCATTAGAGAATCTGGAATTCAAGTGGGCGGAACAATATTCAGGAGAACAATACAGCTTCTTGCTTACGCTGATGACATTGACATTGCTGGACGCTCTTTCCAAGTTGTCTCTGATGGATTTATGAAATTGGCTGAAGCAG
>NW_027113737.1:222353-248810 GCF_000696795.3 Halyomorpha halys | reverse complement strand
AGGAGAAATAAAAATAGTTTAAACTATTTTTATTTCTCCTTTGACCGCAACCCTGACCATCTCCCTATATATAATATTAAATGTTGTTCATATGTTTATTTTTCTCATTTTTGTTTATTATCATTTGATATAATAGTTATTTAGTCAACTTTTATGTAACAAATAAAATTAAAGGATTTCTCTCTTGATTAAATGTGTTAAATACAATACAGCCTAAAGCATTTTTCAACAAAAGGTTTATCCAAAATAAAAAAAAAAATTTCTGGATTTTTTTTAAGAAGTTGATTATATTAATTTTTTGAATTGTTGAGGTGAAGAAAACTACCAATTAGAAACTATTCTATACTTTGTACTTGTACAACTTCTCAAGTTCACAACTTATATTACTCCATATTCATGTACTATTGTATCCTAAAATTGTAACAAATAAGTCATTCTTATCAACAATTTTTATTTATATATTATATGTATAAATTAAAAATTCTTGTAATCATATTTATGACATTTTGAAATCTTGTCCTCTATATTCATAGTCTAAACTTTTTTTATAACTTCATTATTGAAATTAATGTCTTTCACTAGTGGTGCATTCAAAAATAATTTTAAAATCGACATAGCAGTTCTAGAAATTAGTGAGTCCAAACAAACTTCAAAGTTCCATATATTATTGAATTTCATAAAACTAAGATGGTCAGGGTAGAGTCAAAGAAAAAACTCAAATAGTAATAAAATTATTTAATGTGAGCCAAGGTTTCGTCCCACTTTGCAGGGCTCCATCAGGTTTAAAGAAGATTAAACACTAAAATAAAGTAACTAAGTAAGAAAGTAGATAACAGGAAATAAAATGAACAAATGTGAGGATAATTGTGATTTAAAATATGTGATAATTAGTCAACTTTGTTCAATTTTATTTTAGAACTATTTTCTTACCTTGTTGCCTATTTTACTGTTTATATCTTTTTTAGCCTAGATGAAGCCCTGCAACGTGGGCAAAACGTCGGTTCACATAAAATAGTTTTATTACTATTTGCGTTTTTTCATTGACCAAACCCGGATCATCTTCCTTTTATAATACGGACAATCATTATTAATTTTCCTCAGAGTACTCAAGTTATATTTTGAGTACCGCTGGAAAAGAGAAACGAGAAGGCAATGAGGTAACAGACGGAAGCAGATTGATGTACTGCCTCTGAAAGGTTCCTCCTATCTTAGCTTTCTCCCGGCCGGTGAGGTCTTCTTATCACCCTAGAGCTAAACGCCCAGTCGTCGGGGTACCCTTAGGGCCTCTGCAAGTTTCCAACCTGATCAAGGGTTATTCGAGGATCTACTTCATTCTTATTCCTTGATGACAATTACACTTCCATAATTGCCAAGAGCTCAGGAGGGGAAAAGCGGGAAAAGATGTTCCTTCAATCCAATTTTTTGTTACTTCAATGAAAGCTATATTCAGTTAATTGTCAATATCGATAACTATGCCAACCTTTGTTAGGGGGATAGAAAATGGTGGCTGTTTCTAAACGTTACAAAACAAAATTTCGTGCGGAGCTCATCTTCATCAGCACCAACAATACTAAAATACTTTATAAAATACATTTGCTAATATCTGATCCCTAATAGAGCTATTTGCGTTCAATAATTTTCGAGACAGTTTTGTCAACAAGCATTATATTTTTCTAAATGATGAAAAATCAATATTTAGGGAATTCATCTTAACAAATATTACGGAAACCACTACGGCTACGAACGGCGTACAAACACCTATTAACAAAAACAAATACATATAAATGTTGATTTATTGTTGTTCTGAAAATACTTTTGGTTTATGAAAAGCTATATCTGAGAAACTATTAGACATAGAGATGCTTAACAGGACTCAAATCAAAACTAATTGAATGTACTAAAAAGTTGTTAATGACCTTTATCTTCGTAGGAGTATTTCATAATATTCGCTAAAACAATTTTAAAAAATATTTAATTTTCGTTATCTGAGAAACATATTTCTTTTTGAATAACTAGTTATTTTTAAAATCTTGAAGACTATCGAACATAAAGAGCTCTACTAACATTAAAATAAAACATAAAAAAACTTTTGTCTCTATTCTTCACTATTTTTAATTTTTTATTATTATCATAATTTTTTTTTTTTTTAGTAAATCTAATTGAGAGAAGGAATCTGTAAGTAGTAAGGGAAGGAGTTGTGGTAGGAATTGCCCATCTCGGGCTACTGATTTTCAGTTTCTAATTTTTCACATATTTGTCGATTCTGTTTATCCATCTGGTCTTTTGCCTACTATACTGGCATTCATTCGTTTGTAAAAGTGTCCTAATGGATTTCTTCGAGCCACATGTCCCGCTTATCATGAACTCCTTGCCTTCATATCATGAGATATTGACTGACCAGTCTTCAAGCCATTTCAGTATTCTTGACAGAGAGAAGAAGCCTATATTCACGTTTGTTATAAGCTGGTCTATCTCAGCCCTTTGATCTTTTATATATGTTATTGTAGTGATGTAATCAGTAGTACAGCGCTTTATCTCTGCGCTACTCCACTCCCAACTTAATTGTTTATAAGTTTAAAATCTAATGGACATCAATGATTAATAGAAAAATAATAATATTAAAAATGAAATAATTATGTTTTTAAAATTTTTAACCAGGAGTCTCACACCAACTCCAATCCTTTATTTTTCGTCACTTTTTGTGGTTGTACCATCATATTTCAGTTTTCAGTTTTGCTTTTTAGTAGTGATTATTCAGCGAGTTTAATTTGATGCAAACAATGTTAGATACGCATGTATTAATTATTTAATTTTTATTATTATTATTTTATTTTGTGATATTACATTCTGTTTTATAATGTAAATTGAACAATGAAGCTAATTTTTTGAGACTTTATACACCATTTCACAGATTTTGAGTTTTTACTAAAGAATTTTGCATTTACTGCACATAAAATCATTTCATCATATCACAAATGGATCTGCAAACCATTTCGATATCTTCAATTTTTTTTTTTGGTTTGGATACAATAATATTAAATCTCTATTACCAAATTTTCCTATTCAAATGATCTATTTTCTTTGTTCGTATAATGTTATTATAACACTAAATATCTAAGATGGCCTCCGACTAATACATAAATGTCAAATGCCACCTGCGAGGAATGTATCCTTGGTCCTGCCACTTTTACAGAATAAATAGCTGGAGTCCTTATAAGAAAGGATGAAGGCCGCTATGCTATAATTTATCCGTCGTTTATCTTCTACAGAACACGAGTTAGTTTGTTATTCCCACTTAGTAATTCATTGCATTATCAATTGTACATTTATGTTAATTTCAATAAAAAATTATTAAAATGATCGCAAGTATCAAATTAAAGTTAATGATAAATTAATTTGAAAAGTATTATTATTTTTAATTTTATTGATGAATACTAACGTTATTACAATATTCAAGCTTCCACAATTTAGAGCGATAAATATATAAAGTTTTATTAAAAGAAAAAAAATTAAATCTGTACCGCTACAACCCATGGAGGGACAGGGGTGCAGTACTTAGTAAGGGAGTACTGTTACAGACCAACGGTTGTGCATGCTTAGGGACAAGTTAAAGCTATGAATTTGAACAGCACTGATGAAGCTCTGCAAAATGGACATAGAACATTTATTACATAGTACATCATTTACATTTCAAATATATTTTGTAACAGAATAAACAATATTGCATAACAAAAATAAATTATAACTCCAAGGTAAATGTTAAGCACAGGACGGATTATTTCTACCGAAACAATGTTTTTTCATTGGCTTGTAAAATAAGTTCGTAGCGTTTTTTACGGGTGATTTAAATAAAGACTTCAGATTCTTTTAAATATTTTTAATCAATTATATATGACCCATTTTTATCTATTACATGGTGCCATCTTTTTGGTAGTTTCTTAATTCCGTCCTCCCAGAACTTCTCAGATTTTTGGGCAAAGTCTGGTGAATAGGGTGGGTGGGGGATAACATCACAGCCAAACAACAATAATTCCTACCAGGTCTGCAAAGACACGCGAGGACGGGCATTATCGTGATGGAAAACTATGCCTATGTGATTATGAGACACTTGCATGAGATATGTTAAGTGTTTCTACGATATCCCGTGTCAAAGAGTAAGTGTTGTCTGTGACCAATGCTTGAATTTGGTCATCAGCCATGATTGAAGGACAACCCGAGTGCTTTGCGTCTTCCAAGTCAAAACCGAGGAAACCACTTACGGACGGTGCTTTTTCCTAAAGCATCATCACCATACGCACTGTAAGTTTTATTAACCGTCTGTACAGCGGATTTTCCTTTTTGGATTTAAAAAAAAATTAAATCACGAAAATGAATTGTTTTCTGTTACATTTTGAGCAAGCAAAACACCACTTGAAGGCAAGGAATCTCGGTTGAAACTGGTACATAAATGCACCTTAACTAATCCTTTTTTACTGGAAGATTATTGATTGACCGTGTGTATAGATGAATGGAATATGGTCCGGGTGCGGTAAAAAAAAAACTCAAATAGTAGAATTATACTATTTTATTGAGCCAACGTTTCGCCCCACGTTGCAGGGCTTCGTCAGACGATCTTCTTAGTATTTCTGAAGAAGACAGGGAGCTTTCTCGTATTGGAAGATTATTGATTGACCGTGTGTATAGATGAATGGAATATGGTCCGGGTGCGGTAAAAAAAAACTCAAATAGTATAATTCTACTATTTGAGTTTTTTTTTACCGCACCCGGACCATATTCCATTAACCTTTTTTTAGAATATGTAAACATTATTAACCAAGTAAACATGATTTTATAAACACAGAGAGGATTAATTAAATTTAAATTGAATATTTAAATATAAATTGAACATTACATGAAATTACACATTAAATTGAAATATTGAAAAACGCTACGAAATTAATTTACAACCCAATAGGTTGTTAAAAATTATTTTTTTAAATTCTTTCGGCATGAAATTAGACCATTTATTCTGAGATAGAGTTCTCTCACTAAGCTAATAGTAAAGCGCTAGAAGGTGCGGACCGATATATCAGTGCTGGCAGTTTTCGCCTGGGCAGCACGGCCTCGAGCACCAAAAGGGCTAAGGACTGTCAGATTAGGTCAGAAAGACGCATTTTAGGTTGAGAAGTTATTTTTTTAAGTTTTGTTATAAGTACCCGTTTACAGAGAGCTCTTTATACGACCAGTCTAACAATAAAAATTAATTAAATAAGATATTTTTGAACTAAAGTTTGAAAGTACGATTAGTAATATTTTTTTGACTAATAATTACATTTCTCCAACCACAATTCTGTAGTTAAGGCAGAAAGAAATCAATATATGACACACACCCTCACGTTTAAAAAAGATATATTAGTGTGATTATATTTAATAAATGTTCTTTTACCTTCTTTGTAGTAATTCAGTCTTATAGTCATCAGATTTAGTGCTCACCTGAAAATAAAAATATAATTATTAAAGAAATATGATAAGTACCAATTAATGAAAATCCATATTTTATTTATTTATTTTGTTAATCTGTATTTAAACGATTTAATTTAATTAATGGACATTGTAAGAATATTTATCCAAGTTGATTAAATATAAAGGTATAAGCATAATATCTCATCTAATAGAATCATAAATAGTTGATTGGATGTGACAGTACTGTCGTAATGTCTAATACACTAGTAATTCTCAATATTCCATATAAATCTTCCAATCACTCTAATCCTTTGGTTGAATCTTTATCCAGTTCCAAGTGCTACAATCCACCTCGCAGGTTGAAATGGCAGTGACCAAGAGACATTGTAAAATAATAATTGACAATTGGAGATGCTACACTCAAGTAGTTGGCGGCATTAGCGTACTAACTCAGCCTCCACTGGCTCATTACCAGTGACGCGGTTAGACTCTACCCTTCACACGTGGAAGAAAGAATGGGCTCCGGGATCCTCAGGTCGATAGTGTGTGTATATATTGTATATAGCAGTGATAATTTTTTTTTTATTATTATTTTTTATTACATTGTTTGAATATGTTCATTTTATTTATCCTTCTGTTTTTATATATTTAGAGAGATATTTTATTTATTTTCATGTAATTCTTTTTTTTTAATCTTATTTTATTTTAGTATAAATGTGGTCGGTCAGTTATCACTATTCCCTATTGCCCAACAAGGTTTTTCCTTTTTTTTTTGTTTGTTTATTTTTTTTTCCATACCCTTCTATTAATTTTATTATTTCAAACAGTTAGGTTGTGGGATCCGCTGTGTGCAGGGGAGCACTGTGGCGCTTACTCACCGCCTGCGTTGTCACGAGTGGGAAGGGACCTCTCTACTAGTGATGAATCATTGGGTTTAGACTGAGTCTTAACCCCTTCCCTCGGCGAGCACATCGAGAAAGGGAACAGTGCCTTGTCATTTCCCAGGTTTTGACCCAACAACGTTGTGGCAGATTGTAATATTTATCAATAATAAAGTTTTGAATTTATACAAAAGAATCTGATAATTCTATTTTTCTTCTTTATGTATTCATAAAATTCTTTAAAATTTTGGTTTTATCTGGTGTTAGCAAGAACTGTATTTTCAAATAAATAAAATAAAAGTACTATAGAGATTTTTTTTTTTTTTAAATAGACATACAAATAACAAAACTTAAAAAAAAAAAAAAGACGTTATACACTTTAATAACAACACATTTAACCATTCAATAATTTAAAATAACAATAACTTAATTAACAATTTAAAATAACTGTATTCATGTTTAAAGCAGCAAGGCAATAGTAACAAATAGTGGTGTGGTATTAATCCCTCAAATATTAACATCCGGAGCTCTTTCCAGTGTAGCCCATTGTGCATAGCTGCTAAGAACTCTTCAATCAGAGCCTTTTAACAAACTGAATAATTATTCTAGAGAGCAATTCTGCTGCTCAAAATTTTTTTTTTTCAAATTTCGCTATACTTGTGACAGGTTCCCAAGAAGTGAAACGTATCTTCTTTTTCATTGGAGTCAGAGACAGGGCTGTTTTCGATGCTATCGCGTATCCACGGTTTAAGTTTATTATTATTTTCATTTGTTTAAACTTCTAAGCTATCTTATTACCATTTGTATTTATTTCTAAAATTAGTTCATACTTTACTAGATGTTGTGAAGCTCCGAAGCCCACTTTCTCTTTTTTCATATTATTATTCTAATGGGACATGTTCCAGAATATCTATTATCTTGGTGTGGAGTGTAATAACCTTCAGTGGTGTCCTTATTAATAACTATACAAAAAATTTCCGTCTTTGAATTTCTGATATAATTACTATAATATATAATATCATAAGGCTTGAGAATAAATGATAGGGGAATGGAACCATGAAGACAATAAGGTAAGGGACTCAGAAGAAATGTTTGGCAGCGGTCCATAGTAGTGACCTTTTCCTCCGCTTGGTTCAACACCCTCTTCTGTCTTCAATCTTATTTACAGTTCAATCGGCACTTCTTTTTCGAGTAAACACTAACATTCCAGATAATAATAATAATAATTCTTCCATAATATATATTTTATGATTAATCAAAGGTGACATAATCACCATTATTATAATGAAGGGCACGTCCTAGATGGTTCCCTCTAAATTACTTAGAGAATACATTTTCTTATATATTATTTTAATAAATTTTTCATATCTTATTCCAGATGAAAATAAAAAGACTATAATATCCATATATTTAGACAATTAAGTAAAAAAAAAAAAAATGCATTTCTAATTTCATATAAAGAAAATTCGCTCACCTGAAAAATTTCCCCCACCATTGCAAATTAAGTGAGAAATATAAAAAGTATACACGTGGCTTCGGCCAATGAATTTCAACAGGACCACCAAGATCAAAGTTTAATAAGAGATTTTATTGGGTGCGAGAGGGGTTCAGTATTAATTATTATTATATAATTTGATTGCAAACATCTAGAACTAACTTAAATTCCTCTTCAAGCGTTCATATTTATGAATTAAATATCATTTTTTTTTTAATGACCTGAATGATAGTAATAAAACTTAATGAATATATTTTATTTTTGAATCTATTAAAATTGATGAAGGTCATGATGTAATGGATAATAGAGTCTGTCCATTTTTTAATTTTTTCTTATTGTTGTTATTTATTAATTAGCATATACAACTTGCCACAAGGCTACAATCGATGCATAGTAAATTGTAAGGCGCAAGTACCTTTAATATCTTACATTTATGTGATTTGAATTTCCTTTTTTTTTTTATATGCTTTCTTTTTTTTTTTTATGTTTATTACATATTTATAGTTTTCAAACAGTAGGAAAATTGGAAAAAAAAAACTAAAAAATAAATAAATTATAAAGTATCTAAAAATAAATTATAAATGAACAGATTTTATACAAAGTAAATTTTATACATACAACTTTTTTTTCATATCTTTATTGAAATTAACAACTGTACATTTATACACATACATCCAGTTTATATTGGATTGATACAGGCGTCTAGAGAAACTAGCCATTGGTACCACTCTAATGACGTTTTTACATTAGTAGGTTCTATAGCCATCTTCTTTTCAGGCGCTTCTGATTATTGTCAGGAATGGAAGAGGAAGTTTCGAAACTAGTGGGCTTACGTGGTTAGGAAGTTACTAATAGAGGGATTGATATCTGGCTTAATCTTAATGTCTTTATGGATGATTTTATTTTTGACAAAGGAGCATTGAGGATTTCACGAAGGATTGGATACAGGAGGAATTCGGTTTAGTGGAGCCCCAAAGCTCAACTCCGTATTGGCTACATTACAGCAATATATGCAATTTAAGTATCAAGTTTTGTTTTTATTATGTCGAATAATATTTAATTGGTCCGTTTATAGGTGAACCTTTTGCTGATGTTTTGTCGTAGACTTCAATTTTTTTTATAAAGGGGTTGTCAGAAATGATAGTAATACAAAAAAGATTTGTGTCAGTAAGTTTGTCAGAAGCTGTAAGTAAGACAACGTATTTGAAATTCTATTGTACCGAGGATTATTACTCTCTTACATATATTTTAATCAGCTCAAATTTTCTGTAGTAAGAGTCAAATGTATAGCTCCAAACAGGCGCAGAACAGGTTATTGTTAGGCCTATTATTGTTTGTACACGATTAACTTGTTTTTCATAATAATTTAGAATTCTTGTTAAAATATGGGATAATTTTGCAGATGAAAATCTTTGCTCGAGCATTTGATTTCTGAAAGTTTGTAGAGTAAAACTGATAAATACAAAATATAGTATCAAAATTACTTAGTACTACTAGTAGTACATTTCACAACAAGTACATTTCACCCTGTCTGCCGTAATTGGGTGTTAAAAATATCAATATGCAATAGTAAGAAAAATAATTTTATTCTGGGGTAATCAATACATGATAACAAACTCCCTCTACTGGGAACAAACAAAGAGAGTCCGGAACTTGGGAACGCCTAACCATCATTTATGACCTACATTTATTCCCCTAATTCTCGGTCTCCCAAGTGACAAATACGGGAGGTTACTCGTTTGTTTAGGTTCTCCTTTATCTTTGACTAGAACTGTTTCTTATTAATTCTTGTTTTACTTTGTAGACCAATATATTGACAGCTCTGTTATGACTTGTTATTTAAGAAGGTAGTATCATCCTAAAAGTTATTTTTGTGATATCATAATCTTTCTGTTGAGAAAAAAACTAAATTTGTTGTGAAACAGCAAGTAAAACAATTTTCTTAAGTTTAATGTTTTAAAATATAGTATATTTGGTCCTAGAATGAGATTAACATATGATAAATGCAATACTTATGGATTTTCATAACAGAGAAACATGAACTGGGTCACTCTCAGCCTCTGTTTTCATGAATTTAAATACGTCCATAATAATGTTTTTGGTTTGGGAGTGGATTGTGTTTCATCTACCTAGTTTACTTGACATGAAGTAAAAAATAAATTTGAGAAAAATGATGTGAGGGATTTTTATTTGTTAAGTTGTAGAAGGTTGAAAAGAGAAAAGAAAAGGTAGTCCTATCAACTAAATAAGTCTGTTCCAATGACCACTTATGACTATCTGGAACTCTATGGAGCATGCACAGTAAACATTTGAAAGGGAAAACACGTACACGCATGCTCTGTTCAGTCACAAGTGGTTGTTTGAACAGACTTGGTGGAGGGAAGAGGGGGGAGGAGTTATGTCTGTAATAATCTGAAATTGGGAAAAATATCGGATATTTCATTCATTGTTTCTTTTTTTTGTAGGTTTATGAAAAAAACGAAGTGTTGCTTAAGAGATAGAAGAAATTTAATCTTCCAGGTGAAAAAATAAAACTAAAAAAAGTGTAGTAAGCATTAACCTAATATATAGATTTACTTTAATGAACGGATATAGGGACCAAAGGACAAGATTCAAATTGATAATGGATGAGTGAAAAACCGATAATTCTTCTCAATTCTAGAGCACTAACCTCAATCAATCAACGTTAGATAAAAAGACATCCATCACCTACTTCATTTAAAAGACAAATGTTTTGATATCCATCATTATGGTCATTAAAATTATGATAAAGTGCTCAACAATGCATAAGTAATGGTTTTAAAGGCCAAAGTTAAATGGAGGGTTCAGAAGCCAACCAGTGTAAGCGATATAAACGATTACTTCCCTCTTTTATTTTTGTGACGTCAGATGGCAGCAACAACCTTAAAATTAAAATTTAATTCTTCTTCCATTTCTTTTACATAAATTTTCTCGGTTCGACAGGGCTCAGAGTATCTTCAATGAGACATCTTAGCCGGTATTCTTCAAGGATCGAAACTTGCACCAGTATTTTATTAATTTATCCTTGTAAGAGTAGTAGTTTCATATATTCGCTAAAATAAACTCAGAAAATGTTGATATCTAGGTATTTCGGAAAAAAAAAATTATATAAGCAAACAATTGAATGTATTAACCATGGAAAAAAAATGAACGTAAATAATTTTATTAGTGCTCATATTTTAGAAAATTTATTCTTCTTAAAATGATATTCTAGTAGGAGTTTTATTGTCGTAGGTAGTTTTAAAGATATGGAACTCCGAATGAAAAATTAATATTTTTTTTACGTTTATTTTCTATCGAAATAAACGATTTTAGCAAAATGGTCTGTGTGTTAGACCTGGCTCAAAAACGGAAACTAGGAAGAGGCTAAAATTTCATATAAGGCGGTTACAGGCGTAGGGTGTGAAAACAGCTTTTTTGATAAAATCGATTGATTGGAAGTGCTACAAAATCGATTTTTCACATTTTGTATAAAATATTTTTATCATTTATAACGATTTTGATTAAACTCGCCATGTCAATGCAGAATTAAAGAGTCTTAAATATCAGGAAGGTCTTGTCCTCTTTGGGCTGTTTTTATTTCTTAGTTTGAAATAAAATGCACAATAAAATAAAATATCGTCGTTCCTAATCTGAAACATAATCGGATCGTCAGGATTACATACGGATTATAGATTCCAGAGATTAAATGAGATCTGGGTGATGATTCATTTTTAAGTCCTTTTAACAAGAATATTCGAGACACTATAAAGTTGTAAAAAAAAAAAAGGAAAATATTAATTAACACGGATGGCCGCGCGTGAGATTTTCTATCACATTTCTTATTATCTCTTGAGCGTATTTTATAATACATAAAATTTTGATTAAGATTATATTTACTCAAGCATAACAAAAAAATTATTTAAAAAATAATATTAAAAAAACATAATAACAAAATAGTAATAAACATAATATAATATTTTAAGACAGATAAAGTTATAAAAAGAATAAAAATACAGATATATCACATTATAAGAACATAACACTAATCTTTAAAATAAATGGTCTGTCTGAAGAAGTCTTGCACAAATGGTGCAAGTGACTACCGTATGACTGGGATATATCGATCTTTTACAATGGTGGCAATTCTTTTTTATTTAGAATGCCTACAAAAAATAGTATTCATACGGCGCAGCGATGAAGTAAAAACATGAAAAGACAAATTTTTGTTATTAAGACCACCCTAACATAACATAAACCTAAAGAAGTTCCTCTTCAAGCCTACATTTCCCTACTTCTGCTATTTTTTTCCAACAGTCCTGAAATCACTACAACAATACCAGAACAGCATACGACAGAAGATCTGCAGAGGAACATCACTAGAGATACGTAGCATGACGCATATCCATAAGGAACTACAACTAGAAACAGTGCAACACATCACACGGAGACACACCAAGTTCTTTGACAGTCTCCATGCTTCCTTCAATTCACTATTCTGTTCAATCACCTCATCCCCCCATCCTGCGAGGTGGCAGGGCAGGAAGGGCCTCAAAAGCCCCATAAACATCCACTCTACCTTAATTCCCTTTTTGCACCCCCTCGCCCTCGCCTACTATTTTTAGACTTCTAATTATTAGTGTTATTTACTGATTATCTTCCGTCTTTAATCACTAATTATTTTTAATTTGTTCTCCTTTGTTCAAACAGTTCGCAGAGGCCCCTCACCTCCAAATATTTTAGTAGAATTCCCATAGAATGGACACATCAAACCTCAGCTAAGTATTTCACTGTACACCTTCAAGTACCAACGATAGAAAAAGGTTGTATTTATGTAACACATACGTAATGCAATTTAATAATTCATGTTTTATTTTCTGTTTTAGAGTGATCGGGAAAAAAACACATTTACTTACGTCCCCAAGTTTGGTCTAGGTCAGCGAGCTCTTGTTAAAGCTTTTTTTTTTTTGATTTTGGAAATAAAAAAATAAAGACCAGAGAAGGCGAAAATTATGAACAAATTTTTTTTTTTCTGTCACTACAGAAGTTTATATTTTAGGGTTTACATACAAAATATAATTTCATTTATAACGAAAGGTTAAAAAAGGCTAAATAGGGTTTAAATCTTGTTTATTAGGTCATTTTTTCTTAAGAAAGTTTTTCTCTATATATTTACTGCAATTTACAACTGTATTTACATAAAAATATATTAAGTAAATTTGATGTAATATAAAAATAGTGTGATACAGGCATGTAGAGAAACTACTGGTAGCACTCTAATCATATTTTTACACTAAAAGGTCTCGAGGCCATCTTCTTTTCAGGCGCCTCGGAGGATTGTGAGGAAGAAGGAACAAGGTAAAAAACTAGAGGGTTTCGATGGTTTATAATGGAAAGATTGATATCTGGTTCTCTTAAGAAAGGCCACCATTCAGGGCGACTGATAGATGGAATATTATTTCTATATCACGGATTTAAGTAGATTATGAGTAGGTATATGTATGAGTATCCCTCTGGTCTTATGATTTGTGTTTTGAAAATCACAAAAATAGCTATTTTCAAATGCTCACATATCAACACAAAACTTATGCAGTAAGTAGGTTAGTAAGTGTAAAGTTATTTTATGGATGCAATTTTTTAAAAACCGGCAGATACTAGTGTGCTGTTAAAATTATGTTATATAAATCTTGGAAAAAATGTGGCCTATCTCTCCTGGAATTAATTACCTTACAGTTTTTTTTCAATTGCTATATATATAAAATAAAAAAAAAGGAAAAGAAGGCACTTTATGGTTATTGCGAGATAAATTTGCTGACCTTATGATGTCAGCTGTGACGATAATGATGGGAGAGAAGCAGGTGCGGCCGAGGTAGAGGGGGCGGCCGAAGTGGGGGGGGGCGGAATGCCGCACGACCGGGTCCGGCAAGGCCGCTCCAAGAATGCAGTTTCTCTAACGGAAATTATATCTGAGCCTCAGTTAGCTTTCATAACTAAGCTATCTGTCTGCAGAACTAGCTATATCTACAGCTCTCGTAGTATAGTATATAAAATACTATAGGCATGCTCCAAATATCACTACAATCATATCTAAACAAAACAACAGAAAAATGAGGAAAAACTAGCCTTAATGCAAAAAATTGCAATGAGGAAAGGAGACTGCATTTGATTATTTCGCTTTGCAATTCATCTAGTTTATGAGACACTTTTTCCTATATTATAAATACGAGTAGATTATTTATGTGTAGTCGCATATTGTTCCCAAGCTACACATTTCGCCAAAATTCGAATTTTATATTGCATAAAAATGCACTTTTTTATTTTTTTTCGCACAAAATTGTATGTCTTAATCTTTTTTGGGATTTTTTATTGGGAGAGAATTTTTTGCCTAAAATTTGAACTGAATTTCTTGTATTATACTCATTTATTATGTATGTATGACAATTTATTCATTTTATTATTTTTTTCCTAATTAAATTTATTGTTTAGAATTGACTAATTTGAGGTAAAATATGCATTAATTAACATTAAAAAAAGAACAAATAAATACAAGTGACGTGTTCTTGGAGTAGTCTTAACCAGTGATGTCGGGTAACTGTGAAAAAGTCTCTCTTGAATAAACTTGTTATAGAGCACATTGTGTTACTGCCACCTTGATACCCAGTCTGTCCCAAGTCCTTTATTTTTCCGTCTGACTAATAGCATTTTAATTTTTTTTTTTTTTTAAATACTACTATATTATATTTCCTGTGTATATAATTTTAGTGGGAGTGGTTGGCACATTGATAAGACACTGTATTACAAACTCAAAGAACCCTGTAGCCTTTTTCACTGTAGCTGTGAGTCGTACCTGTGGGTTCTAGAGCCCTTTGTGGTCCACCCAGCCTCATCAAATGAGTACCCTTTTATTGGATTCAAATCTAGAGGTAAAGCGTCATTCTGACCAAATCACCTCCTCCACCAACTGTTTGCTAGTTTTTTTGGTAATTTTGTGTTCTTATGTTAATTCGAAATCGAAAAGCTTACCGGAAGAATATGCTATGCGAAATTTTAGGAGAAATAAAAAAGTGAATTTTGCTTATAATAATACTTTTAAATAGCTCTTTCTACATAGCGCCTAAGATATTTTTTCTCCAACTCAATATTGAGGTAGCAATGAGAAATTAAAAAATTGAATTCCAGCCTTTATAATAGAAATATAATACATCATCAGAAGCAATTAGCTTCATCATCATCATCATAGCTCTTCAATTATAGACAAAACATTAGGTTTTTAACCAGAATAGTTAGGCTTAAAACAAAGTTAGTTTTTTTTTTTGTTTTTTTTTGGATCCCTCTAAAACAGAAAATAAACATGTATTATTTTATTAATTATGCATTATTAGATACTACTTTTTTCTACCGTAGGTATTTGAAGGCATGAGTGAAATACATATCTATGTATTTAGAAGGTTAGGTAAGCTTTCCATGTATTAATATTATAAATTAATGTATGAGAATGTAATTAATGTATGAAACCAATCGCAGCTTAGTATTCTTACCACGTGACCCCGTAAACCTTGAGTTGAGCGTTTGTTTGCTGTTCTATTTTAGATTTTTTCATAAAATAATTAATGAAAGTTATAATTAATACATGGAAATACCAACTTTAAGTTTTATTTTCTATTGGATGAGTTTCATTAATAATTAGATCTTTCAGGAAGGTATTTCAGATCTCCTTATTTATAATTATGTTTGTATTTTTAATTATTAATATTTATATAATTGACAACAATATGTTATTGTTAACATTATAAGACATAATAAAGAGATAAATAATAATAACGTGTAATTTTAAAAGATATATTTAATCAGATACCTGAAGATGGGGTGACAAACCCGAAACGTTGTTATTGATTTTAATAAAATAAAACAATAATAAATAAAAACAAGGAAGAGTACTTTTAATTCACAAGATCTAATTGAAATACTAACATTTTTTACCATAAAAATATGATGTTAAACTATTTTCACTGGTCTTTCTTGTTTTGATTTAGCTTCGATGAATATCCACTGGTTTCTAACTATATACCTAAAGGCTCTCAAAATCCAGCTAGTAAGAAGTTTTTATAAAACTGGTACGAAGATTATTTAAAGTCCAACCCCCTAAACTGAAAAAGGTTTACAATTAAAAGGAAAACACTATAAGGCCAATGGGAAAGAGAAAAAATATGTCATGCAGTTTAACATGTTACAAAACGGAATCTCAACTTTAAGAAAACAGTGATGATAATTTGTGTAGGTGTGCAACTAACAGCCTAGGAACCGAGCAGAATAGATTTAATTAAAGAGAAATGCAGAAGAATAATGGTTACGGTCATTAGCTAAGGCTGTAGCTAAGTTATAAAGTATAGAACCAAACTAAAAAAAATTATAAAATACAAAGAAAAATACATCACGTAAGAATAAATATAAGTAAAAAAAGAGGAACATTCATAAAGTAAACAAATGTCATAAGTAAACTAAAAAAGATAACGATTTAGAATCAGCAAAAATAAATAACTTATTTGTACGTCCTTGAATTCGTGAAAATGAATTCCCCTAACAAAATGTAGATAAATACCGATTCATTCCTACAATATAATTAGAACCAGATAAAATATCAAAATGTAATTAGTAGGGTAGTGTGGATCTAAACATGAATCATGTTATACAGATAGATAAATCTTAGCAGATTCATGAATTATTCAACATTAATTATTATGCTATAAAAATATCATTATCTCTCAATTATACGAAGAGCATGCTTGAGGAAAATGTGTTAATTTGTAATTCCATTTTTTTTTTTTTAAATTAATGTTATTATATCATTATTATTGGTAAAGGCACTAAATCTATCAACTTAAACAGCTCTGATGAAGCAATACAAAGTTGAGCAAAACGTCAGAAAATAAATAATTGTTAACTATTTTTGTTTCTCTTTTAACCGCAACTCTCACCATCTTCATAATTTGAAATTATACGATCAATTACTTATATACATAATATAATACTGTTATTTTATTAGGTTTAATAATAGGCTTGCGGTCTGGTTGGACTAACAAACTAACTGCTAAAATACATTGAAGGTCATTTTTCAGGGGTTTTTTTTTTCAGATAGCAAAGAATTATAATTCTTAATTAAAAAACAAAAAAGATTATTGATGAGGTTAATATGGAAGACTATATTATTATTACCATAAATTCATAAGAAATGAACGTTTATATTATTTAAAATGGGATTAATGGACAATTTTTGTAAACTAAGTTTATGTTTAAAGATTCTAATGGGCCCCTAGTAATCCTCTTTTTTTTGATAATATTTAATATCATTCCAATTGATTGCAATTCCAATGATTGATTCATTTGATTCCAATTCCAATGAGCCGCTAGTAATCCTCTATTTTTTTTATAATATTTACTATCATTCCAATTGATATCAATTCCAATGATTGATTCATGATTCATGATTGATTCTAATGATTTATCCATTTGATTCCAATTCCAATGAGCCGCTCGTAATCCTCTATTTTTGATAATATTTACTATCATTCCAATTGATAGCAATTCCAATATTTGATTCATGATTCATAATTATTTCCAATGATTGATCCATTTGATTCCAATTCCAATGAGCCGCTAGTAATCCTCTATATTTTGATAATATTTACTATCATTCCAATTGATAGCAATTCCAATGATTGATTCATGATTCATGATTATTTCCAATGATTGATCCATTTGATTCCAATTCCAATGAGCCGCTAGTAATCCTCTATATTTTGATAATATTTACTACTAATCCAATTGATACCACATTTCTTAGTTTGCCAACAAATATGACCATGGAAACAAGAAATTTTGGAGCACTTTTTAAGAGTTAAACATAGATACTCGCCAGCAAGAAACATTACCACTGCGTTCGGGGAAGCTTGTTATAACAATCGGACCAATCGGATTTGGTTTGTAAATGGATAACAATCGCAGAGGAAGACCTCCATCAGTAATGGACGACGATGAATTTAGGCTTACTCTAGAAGAAAACCCTTACAGTTAAAAGACTTGCAGCAGAACTGGATACAAGTGTATAGACAGTTTCTAGAAACTTAAAAACCATTGGTAAAGTTGCAACTGATCATATTGACTGGTGAAAGCTTATGGAGGAGGCCCAAGTCTCGGTGACAGGATGTAGCGTCACAATGTTATGGTAAAGTGAAAAAGGCCTACGAGTACCTCATGAACATGACCAACGATAGCAGCTGAAGCGTGATGAGACATGTCCTTCAGTCCTTACTAGGTAAAAAAACGAGCCTTTTCTCGAAAGGATAATCACGTGTGATGGAAATTTGATTCTATATGACAACAGGCATCGGTCAGGTCAATGATTAAATATCGATATTTAATTAAATTTAAATAATAAAATAATTATTGGTTTCTGTGTTGTGGCCAATGGCAGGAATAATTAATTTCTCCTTTTTACCAGAGGTGAAACCATCACTGCAGTAATATTGACAACAATGCTTACAAAGTTTCAGAGAATAACCCACCTTATTTTCCAGGCTCATCTCCAACAGATTTACATCTGTTCAGAAGTTTGGACAACTTCTTTAAAAGTAAAATTTTTGGAAATGATTCTCAGTTCAAGAACGCATTTTCTGACTTCATTTCTCCACAAACCTTTAAATATTCAGTTCTGGGATTGAGAAGTTGAAGAAAATGTATAGAAGATGAGGTTTAATATTTTGAATAAAAATGTTTTGATTTTATAAAGTTGTTTTACTAAATAACCATTTCTGATATTTAATATGACCCAATACTATGATATTATTTTATTTTTGTATATAGATCATTTTAATATTGTTTAACCAGGAAAGAATACATATACCATTTATATATGGTAGATATTAATGGGGAATATTTTAATACTTGCCAATAAAAAAAAATTTCATTTACACTTTTGTCAGTGGTGTGAAAAATATAAATATAGCTAATGAAAATTCCACAGTGAGTTTAAGAAAAAATCCAAGCCAAGACCAGAGGATTCATAGCTACACAAACTAGGAAATATACTGGGTAATATCTAAAACAGGAATAGAACACTGAGGGTATAAATAGATTCATTCCTCAAAATGGCTTTATCTTGTAATAGAGACAGCTGTGGAGTGGTATTGTTACTGGAGCTGCCAAGTGTAGCTCCTATCTCGTTAATGGATGCAGGCTAATAATAAAATAACAGGTAAATCCTAATGAAAAAAATAAATTTAAATTGTAATATATTTTTGTGATAATTTTATAAGTGATTATATTTACCTAACTCTTATTAGTGCTAACTCAAATACGTCATAACATAGGCCAAAAAATGTGGCATTGAAGATTTCATTTAAAAAGGAAGAATAATTTTTGATAAAAATAGATTTTATATTGTCGTTAATTAATCACAGCTTAAATTATTCAAGTCCAGTTAATCACTTTGAATCATCCAGTAAAAAGAGTCAGTTGTTTTAATAAAATAATTTGTTAGGTCTAAGAAAATAATTTGTTAGGTCTCAAAACACTATTGTTCCTTTAAACGTCAGACATTTCGGCCGCCCCGTCCTCAACCACAATTTTTTTGTTCATTTATTCATTTATTGTAATTTACAACTTAAAAAAAAAAAATACAATATTTAAATATGAGGAATGTTCCAAACACTTGAAAATCTTGAGATGGAACAACCCGATGGTGGTACTTCAAACATTGATAGAATTAGAAGAATCCGTGGCCATCTTCTTTTCAGACACCAAGAGGATTATCAGGGATTGTTAAGGATGAGAGATTAAGAACTAACGGGTTAGGATATGTAAGGAGTGTGAAAAAACGCATATCTATTTCGGGCCAGATCTGCAACGAAAAAAATGTTAAGAATGATATTGTGGATGAGATTATTTGTGATGTAATAAGGAGCGTCAAGGATTTTACGGAGGATTTTGGATTGTAAGGATTGGATAAGGGAGGAATTGGATGGTTTGGTAGAGCCCCAGAGCTCAATTCCGTACGTCCAAATTGGTTTGATTATTATAGTATATAATATTTGGTAATGGAAAGTTTAGAGCGTTTGTCAAGTAGCTGAACGAAAACATCGAGCAGTTTCTTGTCATTTCAGTCTTGTGTGGGGATTCCAAGTAAGATTCTTGTCAAGATAGATTCCTAAGCGGTACATCTGTACAACAGGCGTTAGTGGGATATTTAAAAAGGATATTGAAGGACAGGAGGGTAGAGGTTTACGAGGGAGAGTAAAGGTGATCTGGTGGGGTTTGTTTTGATTCTCCAGTTTTCATACCATTCTTCAATGGATGCTATGTGTGTTTGTAGAGTTTGTGATGCACTAGCAGGATGGTTGTTGACAGGCAGTGTTATCAGCATATGTTGTTAGTACTGTGTAAGGGTGGGTTGGGATATCAGCTGTATAAACCGCATTGAGAATGAGACCTAAGATACTAGCTTGAGGAACACCGGCGGACTGAGAAAAGAAAGATGAATAAGTTAGGCTATGATTTACTCTAAAGGTTCTATCAGAGAGGTAGGAGCGGAGTTAAAAAGAAATTTGTAGGGGGGAGGAATTGACTCGAAAAAGCTAGGACAATCTTAAATATAAATTTGCACCTCACATGCAACCAGTTAAAAAAAGTTTGCAGATTATTCTGCATAGGTCATTAATGTCAATCAGATCGTCCTATTTTGTCACTTAACTATTAACTTTTAATCAGAGATTAACTTAACACTATTATCATAACTCACTTATCCATACAATATTATATATATTTACTGAAATTATTATTGCATGATTTGACAGAAATTAATGACCTGGGCAGAATAGCCTGCAAAAATAACAATCTAAATCTTCAATAAAATTATTATCATAACTGTTAATTACAATTATTACAATTAATAAAATTAAATTACAAAATCATTGTACAATGATTACAATTACAAGAACATTGAGAATGGACGGGGTAACTCGCGATAATGGCGAATATGTGAGAGATAAAGGAAGCAGTGGGTGGTATTTAGAGGTACAGTGATCAAGGAAGCACTGCTACGTCAGGCGTACCTCTTTACTGATTCATTAAACTTGATCATTGATGGATTGGAAAACCTCTGAACGAAGTAATGTAAAATGGATCGATTTTTATATCGATTGCCAGGAAGCGCAGAAATGTGACGAGGAGCAGAGAGTGGGAGAGAGATTATTATAAACCGTTATTCTCCTGGCCGGGATGAAGGCTATGCGGTCATTATTTTTTCAAACGATCAGGTAGGCTTGGTTTTCTTTCATCAGATGTTAAGCAACACTGTTTTAGTATCACCTTGAAGATGAGAGCAATTTTCTTATAAGTTCCTTATCATGTCGTATTAGAAAACTCAATTACTGTTGAAACTGTAGAAACCAAAAATATTTAATTGTACCGTAATAGACCCAGATCAAACGAATAACTTTAAACCAGTTATTAAAAATGTTTATTTGAAAATAATTTCAATTAGCCTTAAAATTCAAATGTTTCTTAAACAGTTTTCTTTAACGATTGTCAAACCAAAGAATAGGAATTCAATGATAACTATTTTTCAAAATATTCATTAAAATAAGTTTGGGTAAAAAAAGAATAGTAATGTTTTGACATTTTTTGTTTAGGCTAATTTTTTAGCCATTACCTCAATTTGATAAATTCGAAACTCATTTTCTCAAAATGTCAGCAAATGTATCTTTTGTTGAGATTATACTCCCCATAATCAATTGTTAAAAAAAAAAAAACTACCTCTTACATTAACCATGTAAGGCCCACCA
Source organism: Halyomorpha halys (assembly GCF_000696795.3). NCBI lineage: Eukaryota > Metazoa > Arthropoda > Insecta > Hemiptera > Pentatomidae > Halyomorpha > Halyomorpha halys. The sequence continues at coordinate 227,154 of NW_027113737.1, read as the reverse complement.
GGCCGTTATGGTAATAAATTTAAAAAATAAGAAGATTAGAGTCCTTTTTGAGAATATCGAAAAAATGTGATAGATCGACGAACACGCCCTTTCGGTGGGCCAAGTAGCGAAAAAATTGCTGTAAGTTCCTAGGTATATATCTGCATTAAATATGTAATTTCGATTTGATACGACTTTTTGCTTTTAAGCTCGACAGATACCCACACAATATTTTGAGATACTTGATTATTAGGACTCAGGGGAGCTCTAAACGATTTGCACAATTGCAAGAGTTTCCCTTAGTGTATAGTATATATTAATAAACGGAATTAATATTTAAATATTTTTTTAATGTAATAAAAAGACATATTGTTACATTTACACAATAAGTTTTGAAAATAAATAAAAATAATATATTTGTAATCCATACTTAAATAATTCCAAATATAATACATTCAGAAGCGTTTATTAATAAAGAATTATATTTTAACACCAGTCTCATAATATATAAGTCTCCCTAGGATAAGAGTTATAAACATTTAATTATTATTATTATTACTAAATAGTAAGATAGAGTTTTTTATAAGAGTTACAAATGCACTGTAACTACATTTCACAAATTAGAATCCAATCAACCCAAAAATCTAACATAATGAGAGATAAATGCTTTATTCAGCCATGTTGCCAAATACATTAGCTTGCTTGAGTACACAGCATACCAATCAATCCATGATCGTATATATATACAATACATATATTTACATGATATAACAATATTTGTTTTCCTGCCTTTTCATTCTACAATCAATACTCGTCTACACACTAAATACACATATTTTACTTTTTTTTCCTATTTAACAATTTTATTTCTTATAGTTAAATTTATTCTCCACTCAGACCCTCTCCAGTGACCCACCACCCACTTCCGATCCGTTGGACAAATTGAACGTATTTATCATTAGATAGCAATGTAAAATCAAACCAAAGACATAATAATCACAACAGTACTAATAAACAAATTAAAAAAAAAAACTAATATATAGATTCTAAATAATAATTAACTAGAATTTTTATCCGCTATGTTTCCTCAGTAGAACACAAGAGTGTGGATATGTACTTAAGTTTACCCAGCGTTTGTAGATGTTTTGGATTTGTGGTAATTTGCATAACACCGCTTACAAATCTAGAACGCTCAGCAGAGCGAGTTAGTCTATACATACGATTTCAGAAAAAAATAATTTAAGCTTAACTATTAATATTATTTGAACCTTGTTTAGAAAAAAATATCACTAAAAAATTAATAATATAAATATTCTTACTAATTATTGGTGAAACTGAAGTCAATAAACACTTTTAACTTAACAGCTATGAATTCGGAAATTAGGGATGTTCTTCACCTGCAAACAGAAAACAGAATATTAGATACAAAATAAGCCACAAGGCAAATTATTTATATAATTATCTTATATATTCATAATTTATCCTTGAGAAAAGAAAGTAATATACCTTTGATTTAATAAATAATAATATCAAATAGGTAGCAAGAGACATTTTCTCACCAGAGAATAGTTTTGGAATCTTAGGATAAGAGGAAAGCAGAGAGTGTGTTTGTATGAGCACTGATAAGAAAAGCTAAATCCGAAGAACGGGGAATACCAACGGCTAAGGTCTTTCCTGGGCCATGTTTCATATTTTTTTCTTCTTTTTATTGTGTAATATTACATTCAGTCATATTTTTAGACAACGGGAATAGGGATCATAGAGCTAATTCACACTATATTTGCAAATATATAAATTAAATGATAATAAAACAAATATTAAAATAAATAAATAAAAAAAAAATTATACTTAAAGTAAAATAAATTCATTCCTATTTAAAATGTTTACAATAAGCCTGGCGAACCCCGAACCGAACTCTTCCCCCACTGGAGAAAGAGCAGGACTCGGGAAGATTAAGCTTTTCTCTGAACCGCATCACTACCGCACATGTTTCATATTAAAGTACAGAGGAATTTTATCAGTTTGTACTCAGTACACATTCCTTAACTTATATTACAATGATTTTTAGTTATGTGCTTATTAATTTTTATTTACTTCTGTAATAACCTAATAAGTGATCTATGGGAGAGAAACATGGGCCCTTGACAAGAAAAGCAGAACAGATGCTCAACTCCTGGGAGAGAAAGGTATTGAGAAGGATATGGGGAGGAGTCTCGGAGAATGGAGTCTGGAGAAGAAGAAGGAATGAGGAACTGATAAATTTGTACGGGGAACCCAGCATCGTGGCGTTAATAAAAAGTGCAAGATTAAGATGGTTAGGACACGTTGAGAGGATGCCCGATGGAAGGATTCCCTAAATGATGGTTTATGGCAAACTAGATGGAAAACGAAAAAGAGGACGTCCCCGGATTAGATGGCTGGACGATGTGGAGGAGGATTTGAAGCTCTTGAAAGTTGGAAGACGGAAGGAGAAAGAAAGAGACCGTGTAGATTGGTTGGCTGTTGTGGAGGAGGCCTGGGTTCTTGCAGGCAGTGCAGTGCCATAATAATAATAATAATAATAATAACCTAAAACCACACCTAGGAGTTAGCCTGGTAAGTAAAAAGGAAACACAAATAAGACAAATAATAATAATAAAAAAAAAAAGAAAAATATAAAAACCATAGTGTATTAAAAAAAATACTAACTACAAAAATAAACTTGATGCAAGTTTCAAATATACATAGATAATAATGTATATATTATATCGAATACAGTGTAACCTAGCTAACCCAACCTTTGATACTCCAAAGACTACAGTAATCCTAAGTGGCGTTAAAAAAAAGTTTTATTTTTTAAATCAGCAGGCAATAATTTATTTGTTTTCAAATAAATGTGGACATATGTAAAGACCATTTTTAACTATCTATGAGCAAGTTGTTGTCACTATTAACTTCGAAAGTTTACACTTTCACACAGTTTCGATATCCGGGTAATCTGATTCCTAGGAAAGTGTTCATAATATATTTTATTGCAGTTGGAAATAAATAATAACTATCATATAAATACAATACAAATTCATTTTTTATTTTATTTTTGTCACGTTTTACATAAACATCTGAAAATCGCTGATTGAGTGTGTAATAAATAAAAATTGGTCTGGGTGCAGTAAAATAAAAAATCAAACAGTAATAAAACTATTTATTATGAGCGAAGATTCCGTCCAACTTGGCAGGGCTCCATCAGGGCTTACAAAATAGAAATAAACACAAAAAACTTGTTTGATTCGTTTGAGTGGCATTATATTTTAATTATAAAATATTAATCGAAATAATTGAGGAAAAACATTTCGACCACATTAAACTCATAATTTTTTAATACAAAACTATTTGATGGATAGTAGCGTATCATAAATAAAAATTGTGTTTTGTATTTAATGTATTTTATAAATTGTACCCTTGACTTTAGTTAAATTTTCGCAACCTTCCTAGCTTTGTGATAGTCTACAAAATAACCAGACTTTCAGCAGAGTAAGAAACCCCTATCAACGGTAATTTCTTTGGAACACGTTAATTTTAAAATAAAACAAAATTTTTTTTTGTCAGATGTGCCACTACTCAAGCAAATGATCGGTATATAAGCATATCTGTAACACGGTAAAGAGGAATATATTTTAAATTGACAATGAAAAGGGCTGAAGTATATTAAAAACTAAAATTACATGTAAAGAAACAAAAGATATCACGTTCTATCAAGCATTTGAAATACAATAGGAGTACGTGTTCCAAGAATAACAACACAAACAATGCTAATGAGCTTTGCAGAATGAACCCCAACACACTCATAGCGTCCTGGCAAGGAAACTTGTTCTATTTTCAAGCTAGTCACGTTTTACTATCTATGCACTAGGACAGGGCTAGGATGCGCTTGCCTAGTGTCAATGCGACAATTCAACACTCAAGTTTACAATTTCAATGAATATTATTCCTTGGGATGCGTTTAAAATTAAAAAAAAACGAGATAATACAATTTAAAACCAACATTAATACTTGTAAAGCTATGAAATGGAAATTTTAAAGATAAAATTGTTTTAATAGAAAAAAATATATAATGTATCTGATCTGATAAATGAACCAACACCTCAAAACAATATGAATACCTATACGTCCGAGGTTAATTAGAATGAAGATTTTTTTTTAATAATTTATTTATTGTTATATTATTATACATTATATATTAAGTAAATTTGCTGTAAGTGATAAAATGGTATGATACAAACATGTGGAGAATCTACCCATTGAGAAAACTCCAATAACATTTCTAGAGGAGAAGATCTTGAGGCCATATTCTTTTCAGATGCCTAGGAAGATTATTAGGTAATGAAGGAGAAGCCAGGTTAGAAACGAGTGGGTTTAGGTGGTTGGGAAGTTTGTCATGGAAGGAACGGTATCTGGTTTTGGCCAAATCGGCAACAAATGGAACATTGAGGTCCTGATGGATGACTTGATTTGTGACTAAGTAAAGACCATTAAGGATTTAGGACTATAAAGAATTAAGAATAAAAATACAAAACCCATACCTCTTATTAAGAATGAACAAACGGGTCGTCTGAAGCTCAGGTGTTCTAAGATCTGCGGGCGCGGCGTCGGTTCGAATCCGGCCTGGGAGTGTTGACTCTTTTTCGTTAAGTGACGGTCCCACAAAATGAAAAACTTGACCCTCCTCCCCCCCAACATGGTAAGAATAGGTTAGTCACCTAAATAACAAGGCAACCATCTCCTCCGCAGCAGATTGACTTAAAAATTTTTTAAAAAGAATAAAGAATACAAATACAAAACCCAT
>NW_027113737.1:206017-222209 GCF_000696795.3 Halyomorpha halys | reverse complement strand
GTGTGTGTAGTAGTGATAAATAGCAGTGATAGGCAAAAATTAGCTTTAGTTGAGACTAATAGCTAAAATTGCCATGGATACGACCATTATTCATGAATGAACCATTGATAAATAAATGTCGTATCCATGGCAATTTTAGCTATTAGTTTGAATACAGCTATTCCCCAGTATCACCCAACTCTGAGAGATACTCCTTACTTTGGTATTTGTAAAGCTTAACAGACCAAATAGCTATCATTATATTATAAAGATGGAATATTAAACCTAAATAATTGGGATATCTTGTAAAAAAAAAACATGATGTGTATGATACAGAACATAATTTTAACAATTCTGTTAAAGTTTATTTATATACCTACTGATAGGATAACATTGGCACCGCAAGGACAAACCTCAAGGCCTTGTGGGTCTGGCATTTTGGCGCCGGCCTCTGAAACCTACCTACCTAGCTATTGTGTTGCAATCATTAAATACGGCCCACTCTTAGCATGTAAATATGTAAATTGAAGAAATTAAGGTGTTTATTTATTTAAATTTTTGAGAATATGATAAATATAGAATATGACCTCATCCACCCGTTTTTCAATTAATCTATTTTATATAATATCATAAACCACATGTACCACTGCAACCAATAGAGGGTCAGGGGTTCAGTAAGGTAATACTTTTACTAGACCAACGGATGTGCAAGGAGGTGGATTTAGTCGGACTTACATTGCCAGATTTTTTTCCCTAATTAATGGTACCCACTGGGTAGACCACAGAGGCTTGCCAAACCCACAGAATCCATTCGTCCACAGTACCAGAAAAAATAATTATTTGTCACGGCCGGATTTGAACCCGGGTTCTTGGAATCAATAGGACAAAGCCATACCACAGAACTACTCCACCGTTTCAAAACATACCTGTGCCCAGGATAGTAAGTTGACACACACGTGAGCAAAAGTAGAGAATGGAATCTCATTTAAATCGAACGTGCAATTTCAGATGCCATAAAAATTGATAACCGGTTCGATTGATTACGGACCAACACAATTTTTTATTCACACTTGGGTCAAATCGGACGAGCGGTTTTCAAAACATACCTATGCCCAGTATAAGAAGTTTATACATACTTGTACAAAAGTAGAGAATGAAATCTGATAAAAATCTAACGAACAATCCAAGAAAATTTCATAAAAATGGACAAATGGTTGAATCAATTAATGTTAGAGCGTAACTTGACAACAGACAAATACGGGATCACATTCGTTCCATGATATTTAATACGGAAAATGCGAGTTTTTATTTTCGATTTTAGAGGCTTACTTTGTCACAAATCAAGACATCCATCAAGACCTCAATGTTCCATATGTTGCCGATTTGGCCAGAACCAGATACCCTTCCTTCCATAATAAACTTCTCAACCACCCAAATCCACTTGTTTCTAACCTGGCTTCTCCTTCATTACCTAATAATCCTTCTAGGCGTCTGAAAAGAAGATGGCCTCGAGATCTTCTCCTCTAGAAAGGTTATTGGAGTTCTATCAGCGGGTAGGTTCTCCACATGTTTGTATCATGTCACTATGTCACCTACAGCAAATTTACTTGTTGTATATGTGTGTATACAGTTGTAAATAACAATAAATAAATTATTTAAAAAAAAAAGAGAGATTTTAGAGGCATACTTTTTATTTTTTCTTTGTTTTCAGTAGAGAGGAAGGAAAAAAAATTCAATACTCTTCATAAGAAATCCGCTATTTTTGAAAATAATACCATTCACTAGGGGTATTCATCAAGTGTTAATTGTAAAATGTTTTACCATGTTAAGTATTATAAGTATAGGATTGTGAGCATTGGAAGTTATGTTAAATATTAAATTCTTATGCATGCCCCTAGCGGATTTTCTGAGAAACTTGTTGTATAACATTTCCATCCTAAACTTCATGTCATTGTTTACTTATAAGTTTTGATTAAAGTAATTTATTACAACATGCCTAAATTAAGTGAAAAGTTAAAGTTGTGTGAAAGTTTGGATACTGAGGGCCTAGTTTATCTTCTAACTTGTGAGGAAGAGAATCAAGATGAACTAACTGACAATTGTCATTACATTATTATTATTGCCATCTATTGCTTTATAAGTCATAAAAACATCCAAAACAATACTAACACACAAAAAACACAAAATACGAGCAAGTAACCGAACACAACAAACAAAATGATGAGCTCAGCTGGTCTGTTGCGTGACGTCATTCTGCATTTAACAAAGCTAGTAACAGACTCTCAACCATGTTATATGTTATATCGTTTTAACATGATAAAAGAAGGAAATATATCTCCATTTAACATGAGTTTTTCTATTTGATACGTTTTAACATGTTAAACTAAAGATCATGAATACCCCAACTGAATCATCGTCGACTTTTCACGCTACTGGTCGTAGACATGATGCAATATCCAAAAAATACCAGACAGTGATATAATATATTTTTAACGAAGATATATCTTATCTCTGAAGAATAATGCTGCTCTAAGTGATATAGAGAGGGGTTTACCTTTTTGTTTGAGCACGTGATTGTGTTTCGGAGAACGTTGGGAAAATTTTGGGTTCACAATTAGAGATAAGGGAGTAGTGTATTAAAGTTGATATTTTCACAATAAATATATTATAAAATTTTGTGAAAGCAAAGCGAGAAGAACATTTTCTCTTTCTTAATGTTTTCAAGAAATATACATGACGACACGTTTTTTAGTTTTGTTATTTTGCAATTTGATGACACAAGAGTAAATCTGATCGTAAAACGCTCAATATACCATCTTCAGCATTTCAAGATTAGATTTCGAAAATGTCAGTGAGTTTCTTAAGTCACATTGAAAATATATACTAAAGATAAAACATGAAAACATATAGATTAGTAAAAATATTTGAAATAAACAAATCAGGGAACTACTTAATATTATTACAGTTCAGGGTAACAATGAAAGTAATTCTGGCATGACTCAGTAATTGTTTTGAAATTAAAATTTTACTTTTAAAAAAATTTTATTTTAACATATAATTTTTGTATACGCATAATTTCATGTTTCATAAGCATAATTTTATTTAAAATCTATTTCAGTTTATACTTAATTATTTTATTGTATTTTTTATTATTATTTATTTACTTTTTTCGGTTAATATGTATGTATGGTATGGAATGTGGTCTTACACCCCTAATACCTATTGCACTTGAGTGAGGTAGAATGTATTATCCCAATAAAAGTTTTTCAACAATAAAATTAGAAATAAAAAGACAGATTAGTGAAAACTTTAGAATTATATTATATTCTAAATGCAGCTAAAAAGAAATTCTAATTGAAGATTGATTAATTCGCAGTATATTCCTCAGAGACTTGTTTTATATGTGTAAATTCTTTAACTACCCCTAATTTTTAAATATTGATAGTTTTTTTATAGTTATCACTTATTTTTATTACTTTTATTAAAATGTATATACTTTTTATAGGCGTGTAAGTTGAGTATATGTTTAGATTTAAACAGAGGGACGTGACGGCCATGCGGGTTTGGGCGCAGGTCCCGGTGCTCTCGGTTCGGAACGTTGTGGGTTCGATTCCCACCTAGGGTAGTTTAACATTCATTTTTCGGCGGTCCCAAAGAATGAATCTTGACACTCCCACCTTGGTTAGTACGTGGCGGCAACTAAGGTAGCCAAAAAGGACCACTAGGCCCACTTGCCAGACTTGTTGCCCCATCAAATACCAGTACCAGTACCAGTACCAGTGGATTTAAACGGAATGTAATTGGACATGATCACATAGGATTTTTATACGTTTTGTTTTTGTTAGAATTTTTACAATGTTTTATATTGAGAGCAATGTCAGGTAGATAGGTAACACATACAGGTAAATAAAAAAATAAAAAATTAATAGTAATATAAAAAATGAAAATGTAGAAAAAGATAGAGAGTAAAAAACTAAAACAATCTACCTTATGACTATGCCCAAAGGAATAACAAGCAATTGTCCAACTAGTCTTAGTACGGTCACTGCATTGGAACCCAATGCAGTTGGGTGGCTCTCCTTTTTTAATAAAGAGTTTTTTCTTTTATACTATAAGTACTCGTTAGTTTAACAATAGAGTGAGTGCGCTTTGGTATACTTGCTATAAAATTTTAAACGTTAATTATACAAATATAAATCATAACGGCTACAACCTATGATGGGTCTCCTATACCCAACAGCCCTGAAATCACTACAACAATACCATAACAGTACACTACAGAAGATCTGCAGTGGAACATCACTGCAGAGACGTAACATGATGCGCATCCATACAACTAAGTACAACACACCACACGGAGAAACATCAAGTTCTTTGACAGTCTCCCTGCTTACTTCAATCCACTATTCCGTTCAATCAGCCCAACCTCCCTCCTTCCTGCGAGGTGGTAGGGCAGGAAGGGCCCCAAAACCCCGTAAACATCACCATACCTTAACAACTTCCTTCTCTTGCACCCCCTCCCCCTCCCTAACTATTTTTCGACTTATTATTATTATTTAAGAATTTAAGAATCTTTCGTCCTAAATTACTAATTGTTTTTGTTTGTTCTTCTTTGTTCATACATCACGCGGCGGTCCCTCACCTCTAAATATTTTAGTAGAATTCTCACAGAATGGACATATAAAACCGCAGCTATGTATTTTACTGTACACCTTCAAGTGCAATACCAAGGGTAGAAAAAGGTTGTATTTAATTTTATTTATGAAACGCATGCGTAAGGCAATTTCCAAACAAAAAAAAAAAAAAAAAAAGACTTGAAGGGTCAGGGGTTTGACCACCAATTTTTCCCCAATTAAGGATACCTACTTAATTGGAAATTAAAGATACATAATATTATATCATATGAAGGTATAAGTGATATATTGATAACGTTAGCAAGTAATTTCGTCTTTCCTAATAAATTCTTTATTGTCACTTCAACTTCCTAATCTTCAGTAATAAATTTTTGAGCCAGTAAATTTCTAACAAAATGCAACAGTAATATTGAACGCCTTATGACTAACAATTACAACTTAATATTGATGTGAACTAGATATTATTATTGACGGAGAATCAGATGCGCTTCAGTATCTCCTGACTTCTTGGTCAAAAGTTGACGAGCATCATAAGAGAACATGACGGGGGCAGGACCTGTTGTCCTTAGAGGGTGATGACATCATGCAACAGGGAGTGGTACCTCGCCCCCGTGTCGGCTCCAGGAATTAATTAGCGTTGAAATATGTCGACGCGGAAACTGTACACCGGGCCTCAGGAACTGCATGTTCTTCAAGGGCATTTACACATTGTCACGGGATCGTAAGAGTAATGAAGGAATATATTGACTATCTGCTCACTTAATCGGATTCTAATAAACTTACTATAGTCATGTGACCCATGGAAATGTGAAAAAATTATTTATACATTCCACTTATTTATTTTGCTTTTCGAAATTCTTCATCGAAAATCTTTTAACGACTTTATAAGTTGGACATTCATTTTAATAAAATCCTTCGAAATTGTTCAATGTCCATATTCACATTTGATTCAGACTTTTAACAAAAATCTAACTTTTGACAACTGTAAATAAACATAGTCAATTTCTCCTCAATACTTAAGATGTTAGTATGCAACTGCTGGTCTAACGACAAAATTCAAATTCTGTTGATGTGATGAGAATTGTTACGTAGTCAGTATATCATGCGGAAGAGTGCACTAAATCTACCTTCCTGAGTTAACCCTGTTAATGCCGAAGGGCATAATACATATAACTATATATCGGTCTTTGCTGCACTGGAGAAAAGAGCAACCGATATATCGACCCACATCACGTAGCGCTTTATTATTCGCATTACAAGGGAACTCAAAATAAATTTATAATACGCAATAAATGGTCTAATTTCATGACGAGATAATTATTTTTTTTTAAAAACTGTTTTGTTTTTTTAAGAAAAACGTAAAAAAAATCTTTCAGGAGAGATAATCCACCCGGTGCTAACCATGTACCCTGGAGTTATTCTTTATTTTTGTTACAAAATATATTGGAAATGCGAAGTATATACTTTGCAATAAATGGTCTATAAAAAGTTATGATGAAAACATGACTTGCAATTACGTTTTTTAAGAGAGAACTCAAACTTTTTATTTTCTTTATGATCATTTATACCTTTGCTATTTATATAATTTATCTTATATTTATTAACTTATTTATCCATTCAAGTATTTCTTTTAACTAAGTTTTTATTACATTTTCCTTTAAACCTATGTATTAGTTTTGTTTTGGTAAAATGTATTCTGTAAACTGATCCACTGCTGTGACTATTATTTCTCTGGTTTGATCTCACATCGCTGTCTAATAGTTAATTAGGTTAGGGTAACTGCAGAGAATCTGAGAGGGGGAATTCGGGAGAGTTAATTTGCCGATCAAATGAAATAAAAATTGTGAAATGGAAGAGACAAGAAAAGGAAAGAAAAAAGGAATGAATTGAAATATTTGTATTTAGTGTGTAGACTGAAATTGATTGTAAAGGGAAACTAAAAATAAAAATAACTGTTTTCTTTCTTTTTTTTATTATATCATGTAAATATATGTAATTTATACATGTCCGATCAGGGATTGATTAGTATCCTGTGTAATGTACCAACCCGATTTATTTGGGCAGCATGGATAAATAAAGCATTTCTCTGCCTCTTTTTTAATGAATATAGAAAAAATAGTATCATTGTTTTATTTTCTATTTCATTTTTAATACACTGTTTTTGAATTATGTAAATATTGTTTTTTGTTTGGTTTTTATCAGCCTTTTTCCGAACCTTTGTTGTTGTTGGTCAGCCAGTAGGCACCTCTTTTTCGCATGGCACCAAAAGGGTGAAGAATATATTTACATAGATTTGAGTATAAAATTATGGTATAAAATACCAAGCAATAAAAGCAAATAAAATTCAGACAATATGATAGTAGAAATACAATAACTTTTCAAATTTTTGTTATTAAAGTTTATTGATTGCAGCAGGCGCTGCAGATATACTATAACGCATTACTAGGTTATGAACAGTATTCTCTTTAGTCTATATATCTATGATTCTATACATTATCCTTTTACAGCCCTTCCTGCATATTATATATAAGTTCATACTATATATACAACTCTCATAGTATAATAGGGGTATTCATAATCTTTAGTTTAACATGTTAAAGCGTTTTAAATGGGAAAACTCATGTTAAATGAAGAAATATTTCCTTCTTTTACTATGTTAGAACGTATAACATATAACATGGTTGAGACTCTGTTGCTCGGTCTGTTAAATGGAGAAAGACGTCACGTAACAGACCAGCTGAGCTCGTAACCATTTTGTCTGTTGTCTTGTTACTTGCTCGTTGTTTGTGTTAGTACTGTTTTGGATGTTTTTAAAACTAAGAAAACAATGGATAGCAATAATAATATAAATAATATTCTAGTGACATTTGTCAATTAGTTCATCTTGATTCCCTCCCTCACAAATTAGAAGACCAACAAGACACTCACTTGGCGAACTTTCACACAACTTCCACTTTTCACTCAATTTAGGTAACGTTGGAATAAATTACTTTAATCAATATTAATAAGTAAACAATAACATGAAGTTTTAAAAGGAAAGGCTTTAGAACAAGTTGCTCATGAATACCCCTAGGATAGGAAAGGGTACATATATGGAAGTAGACGGAATGCAATAAGTTGATTCGTCGATTCCGGACTCCAAGGAGCCAGGCGGGTATTTCCGGACCTCACTTCGACCGTGATTAATTTTTAATTTTGCTGACCTAAAAAATGGTATTCTCCACCCGAAACAGAGTCTCCGCGAGCTCATGTATTTAGCACTTCACTTTTTTATTATTTGAAATAATATTTAATAACATATTGCGTTAATTTTTACAGACTCATACAAGACCCATTAGGTTAGGGACCTATATACAATGTTACAAATAAAACAAAAAATTAAGATAAAGTAAATAGATTAACAGAATGTACTACAGCAACCTGGGGTTCTGTCTTTGGGTTGTGGTTGGGTTTCACAAGTTGTAGGTCACTACTCCTTTAACTGTAAGTAGCTTGAAATGGAACTTCATGAACCGTTTTTGATGTAATTCTCTATTGTCTTTATTTTTAATTTCCGATCCAATTGGCTGTATGACGTAACTTTAATGTATTCTTAATAAAATTTGAAAAAATCACGAATTTGCCCATTTGAAAAAAAAAGAAGCGTTTTCATGAAACATATCGCAAGTATATATAATACCGTGCAACGGACCTCTTTTCCGGCTCTCTGGGAAGATGAATTTTGAAGAATAAGGTATCAATAGAAATGAAATTTTACGGAGAAGATTATACTATCACGATTTTTATCTTCTTAATAAAATTAATTAAAAGGGTGAAGGATTTCAAAACTAAATCGGAGCACCCAGACATTACAAAATGGGTTTTTAAGATTTGAACCTGAACAATACCCAAGTACGTTCCTATGGAGCTAGTTTAAACCCTGTGTTTTAATTAAAGCCAAAAAATAGGCCGTTTTTGAGATTTACAAATTGGGCTCAAATCAAATCTCATTCTAAGGTTAGCTTCCACAGTGCCATCGATGCCAGGGGGTACGCGCCGATTCTAGGCGATTTTTATTTTTTATGGCTCAAATTATTCGACTATAATTACTATGAATGTTCTGAAGCCAAGCTCAAAATCTTGAAAATAATTAAATTAAACTTATTTAAACTGTTCATCTTTACCCATATAACAATATTACTATGCTTAAGACTCGACCAATTCCTTAGGTTTTATTGCTTAAATTGCACAGAAAAAAAAAAAAAAAAAAAAAGGGCACCAAATATTTTTAGTTTATCCGTTTCTAAATACGTAACGTTTCTTAGATCGACTCAACCAATTTCAAATTTTTCAGGTTCAAGGGTTCCCATTAAAAAATTCGTCGCCCACCAAAACGTTCAGTCTAGTTATTAGTCTCAGCGGGTGTACTTTAGGGTTAATATAACTTTATAGATAGCTAAATCTCAACTGTAAAGCTGGAGTGATATTTTATAGTGGAGCAACGTAATAACTTTTTACGTAAACAGTTACATAAAAATAGTTATTATAAGCTATGTAGTTTTACCAACTGTATGTGTTTAAATGACTTTCTTGTTAATATTAAATTGTTTATTAGACTGAGCATGACATTAATTCTACATCTAATGAATTGAAGAGAAAACAAAAACATAACGGAGTTCTCACAGGGGTAAATTAGTAGTTGTCAAATTTAGCTTCTAAAAAATCCTATAAAAGGTAAGAGAGAAAAAATAGCATTTACAAATTAATATTTTTTTCCTCTTAGTCAACACCGTTTGAAAACAGATATTATTTTTAATAGATGCGATTATATTTTAATTTATTTAAATATTTTCTTAACTTCTTTTCATATATAGTTCGAAATTAAGTTTCTATTTATTGGAAGAATGTTCTTTATTTGATTTTGTTCTGGATGAATATAATTTTACTTACTTTTTTTTTTTGCAAATAAAAACACAGCGAAGGACAAAAAGCAATATAGGTAACATAAAAAACAAATAAATCAACAAAAAAGATAAATTAAGAAAATAAAATCAATAAATTGAAAATTATTTTATTGAATCCATTTACTAATTCAAAAAACATATTACTAATGGGGCTCATGATTCCAATGTTACATATATTATTAATTTTATCATAGATCTGGAAAATAAATTATATGATAAGCCTGAAGGACTTCAAATTTTATGAGTAAAACTAAAATCATAAGAAAATATATATTTCTATTTATCTTTGTTTTCGACTAATTTTACGATAATTTTTAAAAATTCATTCAAAATTTTCACAATGATCCACTGTCCATTATACATTATGTTATACATTAGTTTTAGGAATGTGTATTTTAAATCTGGTAAATAGTTAACTATATATATATTCAATCGAACATGAGACTTTCACCTTAATACAAGCTCATCACAGTTTATATTTAAGTATGGAACAAAAATACAATTCGCTCTTTTCAGCGAGGATTGAGCCTGGTCCGACCTCAAACTTGATGATTCACTATCTTTGTCATCATGACCTCCCAGCACGATGAATCACGTGCAAGACATTGACTGTCTCGGAATGATCTCAAAATAATCTTATCATTGTTTTTCGAATTTGCTAATCGAGGAAAAAACATTTAAATATCTTTTTTTAAAATAATAATTTCATCAATATGGAGGATTATATATTAACCATCAGGTATAAAAGCAAAAGTTAATTATACTAATTCATTTATTAGAAATATTTTGTATAATTATGAATTTTGATTGATGCAGTTATATTTCACGATTGAAAGAAAGTACGATAAACCGTAACGCAGTAATAGCATTACTAGTGGAACGCTCATAACCCTGGGAATATTATAAAAGGAATGTTTCCCATAACAAATAACATTATATAAAATAATTATATTTTTAATACAGAATATAAAAATTATATAATTTTCTTCTAGAATGATCACAATATCTTTCGTGGTAGAGAGGTCACCAGACAAAAATTATTTTTAGATACGAAAGCTATTGATTATGCAATCAAATCGACTACCGGTGCTTGAATTACATCCACTGGACCAGCGAAAAATCTAACCTCAACATATTAAAATATTTAATCCTAAGAAAATTTCCATTTTAATAAAGTATTAAGCATAAACAACAATTAATATTAATAAAAAAAAATATGATATTGCGTATTAATTTACAATCTAGATATATCTATCATTTGGCGCAATTAATGAATGAAATGAAAAAAGTACACCGTTTTATCAGCAGATAATTGGAAAAATGAACTAAAAAGAGCTAAAATTAAAATTTATTTTACAAAACATTATGACACCATATTTGTGAAAAAACGTCACATTTATAACAACATCCAAACAATTATTTCTTTAGTAAGATATTAACGGGGGAAAAAAATTAATGGCGAATTTATTATTGAAATTACTAAAGTACTGTTATAATAGTTAAAATTACTCCTCATTTTAATATGGAACATATAAACTTATGAGAAAAATAAAACGGTATATATATATATATATATATATATACCGTTTTATATATATATATATCGAAACGGTCTGATTTATCAAAAAAAAAAGTTAATATTTTACATACAGATAATAAATTCCATTAATCCTACCCAAATTTATTGATGCTATTATTATTATTATTAAAGTTGTAATTTTTACAAAAAACAAAACAAAAAAAAAGGTTTTTTTTTTACAAGTATAAACTAAGTCCCTGAGATGAGTCTATATGTGATATAAGTAGACCTAACATAGACTTTAACAGTTTGTACCAATGAAAAATGAACAATAATACGCAAAAACATTTAACGAAAAAAATGATGACCCCTTATTAACACCTGAGAATTAATAAATTGTTTTCCACGGTAGAACACTACGACGTATCACGAGAATAACATTTTTTTTAACATAATCGATTCAGAATGTGACCATAATTATTTCCTGTATGATAAAATTTCTTGGAAACGCACGTCATATACGACCTTGAACGTCATATTTAGGTACACCATTTAGATTTATATCGTTATTTTGTTCGATGATAATTGATATCAAAACAGATGATAAATTTGTAAATTTGCGCAATTTTTAGGATGATATTAGGAAACATAATTTCGCACTCGTAAGCAAGTAAAACAATAAAATTAAAAATTAATAAATAAAAACCTACTTCATCAGCTTCGTGTCGTTTTAGTCAGAGCAGAGAATACAAAAATATAGGGCGACACGTCAGATGGCTTTCCATTCCAGTCACTATGGCAACAAACCCACTAAAAATTTCAAAATCTGTTTTCAATCAATTTTCTTCTGAATAAAATACTACTGCATGTTTATGGAGTATTTTTAAATCTTTTAAAATGGAATATAATCAAAAATATGTAAATAGGGAAAATAAAAAATACACGAAAAATGTAAATAAATAAAAAAAAATAAGACTGTTTAGCATTTGTTTTTTTCAATAATTCTTTCAACTTAGAAATTATATTGTTTTATATCATATTACTCAGTGTTATTAAAATATTAAAAATTAAAGCAATATATTAATATGTTTCTGTTATTAATTAATTTTTTCGGTTCCAAAATGTCATAAAAGTTTTAATGTGTTAAAGGTAGCGGAAAAAAAAATTCTTTCACACTTTTCGTAAGTAAGAATATATACTATCTATATACTGCTTCTGTGGAATAAACAAAAAGGTGAATTGGGAATCATCCATGCACCTAGTTATTAATTCGTAATAATTATATAACGAATACAATACAAATATTGAGGGCATACATAATCTTTCCGACTTTGGATTGCTTAATTTCGATCAAAGCTGTAGTATATTAAAATTATTAAATTGTATAAATACCCTTCTTAAATATAACTCTGGGTTTGATTTAAAATCCTGATGTAGACTTAAGAACTGACGTGAGCACCACACAATCCACAAGACACACCGAACAAGGCCAGCGCTGGCCGCAGACTGAAGGGGGTCAAGGTGCGATCGCAGCGCCATCTCGCTCCGGTCGCCCGTACCTTCTATCTTATCTAGCCAAGGTCGTCGTCGGTGGATCCGTCCTTCTTGTCAGCTTATTAATATGTGCCTTTTAAACAAGACCCATAACCACTATAGAGCCATTCAGTGCAAAAGTGGTGTAACTCATATAATCAAAATCACTTAATTAATTAATGATTAGATTAATTTCAAAATCATTAAATACTTGTGACAGACTAGTTTTAATAGAAAAAGCTGCCATACTCCACAACAAAAACGTTAAAGAACTTAAGAAGTACTGAAATGAAAATTAACTTTATTCTAGGAGGTCTAGTCCTTTTTAGAATAACTGTATTGTACATTTGAGTGTAAATTGTCTAGCACATAATGGTTTGATAAAACAATAAAATCGTAATATAGAGAATAAAATTTAAAATAAAATAAAAATAGCTGAAGTTTAAAGCGTGATATTTATAAATACTTATAAAATAATTGACAATCAGATATAGAAAAAAAATGAAATATATAAACAAAAAAAAACTCAAATCTTGTTTTATTGTCGCAGATTTGAAGTAGATTGATGATAGAGGAGATGGAAAAATAATTTTATGGATATATCTATGGATGTGGACAGGAAGTTTTAATAGAATCCCAGAATGAGATAGCATGGATAAAAAAAAATAAGTTTTAAGGAAACCATTTTATGAAATGAAACTTTGTGGGTTGAGATCTATTGAAGGAGTAGCAGGAATACTGGTAAAGAAATCAAGGATATAGGGAGGTTTCAAAGTTTTAAAGGCTCTAAAGAGATACATACCAAGTGTATTGAATATCTCCAAACTCTGTTTGAGCGACATTTTTCATTCAACGACTCTATATGGTTAATTCAATGCTAAAGAATCCAATGAGAGCGTTATTTGAAGTATGACAGGATAATGCTTTGATTATTTGTTTGCTTAATATGATAAGTTCAGGAATTTAGTAGATTTTTAATGGCTTGGAACATATCGATTCCATATAAGTTTTTATTGAGAAAAATCCTTCTTAAATATTCCCATTAAACACATATTTTTGTTTCATCGAAGTTTCGCAACTCTTTCCTCATTTTCAGGACGAACTATCTTAATAGTGTTTACGTAGTCATTTATCTATTTTTACAATGTGATTGCGGAAATGAAAACTAAAAAAGTAGTAAAAATTAAAATTTAATTAAGCAATGACAAAGTTTTCTATATGAATGTATAACTATGTAACTATTATTAATATGTTTCGTCCTAAAGATGGGAAAAGAGTCCCGCAACATCGATGAAGGAGGAATATGTGTACATGGGGAAAATGTACGAAGGATTTTTAACAGTAAAAAAACTTAGTGCAATTAAAAGATTAACCTTCCAATTGAAAAAAATTATTGTTAATAATTTATAGAAAATACAAGATAAAACCTCGACAGAAAACTAAAATAGTTATTTTCTTATAACTGTCATGCTGGTCACACATAAAATTAACTGTGTGTGTGTATACATATAAACCCGATTTCAGGCCAAACAAGTTTGTCCTAGTCTAAATCAGTTTATCCTACGTGTGTGATGATATACTGGATATAGTGGAAACCTAGGCATATATAGTAAAATATTTTAGTTATCTAGTGGAAAACTAGGTAAGTGCCTTTTCTTGAAGAGGTCCACTATTTGATGAGTTTGTCATATGATGACCTTTGAACATGTTAGATGTTATATTAGGGAAGGAGCATAATTCATGAAAACTGGAGCTATTTTCTAATTTTTAACAGATAAATTGATGACATATAGAATTAATTTATGGATTAAGTATTATTAGTACTAATAATTTCTATTTTTTTGTTTTATAACATATTATAAAATTGTACTACTGATAGTATGAGACACACACCCACACTTTAATCACACCTATTTCTTCAGTATTGTAAAAGCAAAAAAAAAAAAAAGAAAGAAAAAGTAATTTCAATGCACAATCACAAAAACGCAGTTTTATGACAAGATAGAACCATTTTGATATACTATAAATAGGTAAATAATTATCTGATCATTCTTACAGTATTTTTAGTACTAAGCCAGAGTGGTTTATCTGAACGTTTCTGAGAACTATGTGTTCGATTAATTAATACAGATAGAAGGTAGTACCTAATTTTTAATTTCGTTATAATTTAATACATAATTAAAAATTATCACATATTAATTAAGGTTGCTTTAATACCGTAAAGGGAATAGAAAGCTAAGTTAAATTACAAATAAATTTAGAAGTGGAATTTATTGCACCGAGGATAAGATGTTAAAAGTAAATTTGGCTAGCAGGTGAACATTGTCATAGAAACAGACACCATTGGTTTCAATAAAACGTTAACCAGCTAAGTATGTCGATAACTTTCATTTATTTTTAAAAAGAATATCTTTTTTTTTTAAGGTTCAAACAAACGAGATTCGAAAATTATAATATTTTTCTCCAGTAGTTGAGTAGTAAATTGCTTGGGAGAAACAGAAAACAAAGAAATTGGAAGAATTATGACCCATTCCGGTAAGCAGTTTCCATTTTTCAGGTAAAATCAAGAAGAACCTAAGACAAATTAAATCGAATTTTTATTGGAGACATAAATATTAGACAATATTTATTATGAAAAACTTGAAGTTAGTTAAAATCATTCTTATAACAAAGCTTACAAAGAGATTTTGTAATTTAGATGTAAAATATCATAATAAATTTGAAATAATAGTAATAATGTTGCTTTAGAAATACTGGAAAATTTTTATCCACACCCCTTTAATATTTTCTTAGAGCTTTTTAATAAAAGCTCCTTAACTTACATACTTTTATTGAGATGTCCTTTATTAAAATATATAATAATATTAAATTTCCAGTTTTGATGATTTTTTTTTTCTATTGACTCATATACGATACTAATATGTCTAATATTTTTTTATTAAATCATTAAATTAAATATGTACCACTTTAACCCTTAAAGGGTCAGGGGTGCAGTACTTTGTAAGGCAGTAATAATACTGGACCAATGGTTGTGCAAGGAGGTGATTTAGTCAAAATCACGCTCGACCGCCTAATTTTAAATCCAATTATGGGCACCCACTTAATGAGGTTGGAAGAAACCTGGAGTGTCCCCAACCCACTAATTATACACACCAATAATTATGTACCACACTCCAGTCCTTGAAGTTAGCAGCTTAGTGCCTTACAACTGAGCTACCCACTCCTTTTTTAACATAAAACCATTTGAAAGCAGAATACCTCAGGCACTTCCCAGAATAATTGGTTGAACAAACAGCAATAACATTATCACCAGTTCTTGAAAGCACAAACAGCTGATAATCTGAACAAACTTTATTAATAAGTATTCGATTGGTAAAATTATATTTTTAAACATTTGTCATGCAATTACTGGACAGGATTTTTCCTTTACGTATGAGATAAGCATTTGCCTCTTGACTAATTCGACATTGCTGAAAAACATGTAAAAAATCGTAGCAAGATAAGAATAATTGACTGTTTAATTTCCTGTTAAAGGATTGATCAGCTATATTTTCAGACATAATATATTCTCTTGTTATTATTGA